>NC_053022.1:314643595-314689414 GCF_003073215.2 Triticum urartu | reverse complement strand
TGGTAGCGAGCAACTCGTACAGCAGCCTGAAGACAGTCTTCCTCAAGGAGTAGCGCGTCATCTTGTCGCAGCTGCTCTTGCTCAAGCTCATCATAAGCGAGCACTCGAGGTGACCCGTATACGAGTTCCGTGGGGAGAACTGCCTCTGCTCCATAGACTAGAGCGAAAGGTGTCTGGCCAGTGGCTCGATTTGGCGTCGTCCTGATCGACCAAAGAACCACCGGCAGCTCCTCGATCCAGTTTCTTCCGCACTTGTGCAGCCTGTCGAAAGTCCTGGTCTTGAGCCCACGCAGCACTTCAGCATTTGCCCTCTCCGCTTGACCGTTGCTTCTTGGGTGAGCAACAGAAGCGAAGCAGACCTTGGCGCCAAGATCTTGGATGTACTGCATGAAGGTGCGGCTCGTGAATTGCATGCCGTTGTCGGTGATTATCCTGTTAGGGATCCCGAAGCGGCAAACAATCGACCTGAAGAACTTGACTGCTGACTGTGCTGTCACCTTCCTCACTGCTTCCACTTCCGGCCACTTTGTGAACTTGTCGATTGCAATGTACAAGTACTCAAAGCCCTCGACTGCTCGGGGAAAGGGGCCGAGGATGTCGAGCCCCCAGACCGAAAATGGCCAGGATAAAGGGATCGTCTGGAGAGTTTGAGCTGGTTGGTGTATCTGCTTGGAATGGAACTGGCACGCTTCACACTTGGTTACTTGTGCAGTTGCATCCTGGAGGGCTGTCGGCCAAAAGAAACCTTGCCGGAATGCTTTGCCGGCAAGTGCTCTTGCGCCAATGTGGTGACCACATATGCCTCCATGTATCTCTGCCAACAGCTTTTGTCCGTCTTCCCGGTGAATACACCTCAATTTCACACCGTTGAGTCTTCTTCTGTACAGTGTGTTGTCGACAAACTGGTACATACTTGACTGCCGGGCTACTCTTTCCGCTTCTTCTTGCTCTTCGGGAAGTTCTCCTGTCTGAAGGAAACGGACAATCTGCTGTGCCCATGCTGGAGCTTGTGGCTCGACAACAAGGACTAAAGGCAAATCTGCTGCTGCGGGAACATCCGCTTCTACGGCGAGAACTTGCGGCTCTGCCGGAGCTTGACGTTCCCCGGCAAGCTTGCCGGAGCAAAACTTGTCGGGAGCTTCTGCTTCAACGAAACAAACCCTAGGGCTTGCCGGAGCAGACTGCTCCTCAGCGCTCTTGGCGTTGATCTTGGGGACCTTCTTGGCGGCGGCTTCGGGAAGCTCTGCCGGAAAATAGTCACCAGAAATCAACTTCCTCTTCTTGCTCTGTCCAGTTGATGGCGTTACAGACGGTTGAGTCAGCTTGAGCACAAAGATCCCTGGTTCCACAGGTAACTTAAGTGCGGCGCACTTTGACAGGCCATCGGCAATGGCGTTCTGAGCTCTTGGAACATGCTCCATCTGTAGGCCGTCAAAGTGCTCTTCTAGCTTTCTCACTTCGTCAACGTAGGCTTCCATCAACAGACTCTGATAGCTCTTGTTCACTTGGCGGACGACAAGCTGCGAGTCACCCCTGACAATGAGCTTCTTGATCCCAAGGTCTGCCGCGTTCCTGAGACCGGCAAGCAAGCCTTCATACTCTGCAGTATTGTTTGTTGCTTGCTCCTTGGGAAAGTGCATCTGGACTACGTACTTGAGGTGCTCTCCGGTGGGTGCGACAAGCAGCACGCCAGCGCCGGCGCCTTGTAGCGAAAAGGCACCATCAAAGTACATCAGCCACTCTTTGCTTGCTTCCTTGACGGGGATGCTCGTTTCTGGAATTTCTTCATCTGGTGTTGGCATCCATTCTGCTATGAATTCTGCCAATACTCTGCTTTGGATAGTTGAAGTACTCTCAAACTTGAGGCCAAAGCTTGACAGTTCCAGTGCCCACTCAACAATCCTGCCTGTCGCTTCTGGATTCTGTAGTATCCTCTTCAGCGGAAAACGAGTGACAACTGTGATCTCATGTGCTTGGAAGTAATGGCGCAGCTTTCTCGAGGCCATGAGAAGGCCGAAAAGCAATTTCTGCACGCCAGAGTACCTTGACCTAGCCCCCTGCAGAAGGGAACTGACAAAGTAAACTGGGAGCTGTACCATTCTCCTCTGTATCTCCTCGCGCGTCTGCGCAGATCCATCCTTGTCGGGACCAGAGCTTGCCGGGGAAGCCCCCTGCTTGTTGCTGGATGCGCCTGCCGTGGTTGCTGGCTCGTCATCTGCCTCCCTCTCTGCTACTAACGCAGCACTAACCACTTGATTGGTTGCCGCTATATACAGCAGCAACTTCTCTTGTGGCTTAGGTGCGGCAAGTGTTGGAGTGGAGGACATGTATCTCTTCAAGTCTTGCAGCGCAGCCTCCACTTCCGGAGTCCATTTCATTGGACCTGCCTTTTTCAATATTTTGAAAAATGGCAGGGCGCACTCAGCAGACCTAGAGATAAACCTGCTGAGAGCAGCCACGCAACCGGCAAGTCTTCGTACATCCTTGACGCGCTTTGGTGCTTCAATCTGCTCAATGGCCTTGATCTTGTCGGGATTGGCTTCGATTCCCCGCCAAGACACGAAGAACCCGAGACGCTTGCCGGAGGGGACTCCAAACATACACTTCTCGGGATTGAGCTTGAGGTTGATCTTGCGCAGATTTGCAAAAGTCTCGTCTAAATCTTGAATCAGAGTTGCCTTGTCCTCGCTCTTGACCACTATGTCATCCATGTAGGCTTCTACATTTCTGTGTATTTGTGGCTCAAGAGCGACATGGACTACCCTTGCAAATGTTGAACCACATTTTTCAAACCGAAAGGCATCCGTATGAAACAGTACGTGCCACATGGAGTGATGAATGCAGTCTTCTCCTCATCCTCTTCTGCCATGAAGATCTGATGGTATCCTGAGTATGCGTCAAGAAATGAAAGCAAGTCACATCCGGCCGTGGAGTCAACAATCTAGTCAATGCGCGGCAAAGGAAATGGGTCTTTGGGACAAGCTTTGTTAACATCGGTAAAGTCGATACAAAGTCTCCATTTCCCGTTCGCCTTGCGCACGACTACAGGATTGGCCAACCACGTAGGATGGAGCACTCCTCTGACAAGGCCTGCTGCTTCCAACTTCTTGATTTCTTCTGCGATGAATTCTTGGCGCTCCACTGCTTGCTTCCTGACCTTCTGCTTGACGGGCCGCGCATGAGGACAAACGGCAAGATGGTGCTCAATTACTTTCCTGGGAACACCAGGGATGTCAGACGGTTGCCACGCAAACATGTCGACGTTCGCCCGCAGGAAAGCAATGAGCGCGCTTTCCTATTTAGGGTCGAGAGTGGCACTGATGGTGAAGGTACCACCGGTGCCGTCCTCCTTGGCGGACACCTTCTTGGTCTCTGGCGGAGCTGCCATTGTCTTCTTACACTTGCCGGTGGAGCTCGATGGTGCGTCCTCGACGGCAGCGCAGCACTCCGAAGAGGTGCGCTTGCCGGAGTGTGCATCAGAACTCTTGCCGGACTTGGTCTTCTTCTTCCCCCCGGGAGCTTCAACGGCAGGTGACTTGCGATCTGTTGCGGCTGCCGCTTCCCGGTAGATCTTGTCGGCGCAGATAAGAGCATCCTTCTTGTCACCAGGGACAGAGATGAGGCTTATCGGTCCTGGCATCTTCAGCATGTTGTATGCGTAGTGAGAGGCTGCCATGAACTTGGCGAGTGCTGGACGACCGAGTATCCCATTGTAAGGCAATGGAAAATCGGCAACGTCAAAAGTGACCCTCTCAGTCCTGAAGTTCAGCTCGCTGCCAAATGTTACTGGCAACGTGACCTTCCCCTTCGGCTTGCTCCTTCCCGGGTTGATTCCTTGGAATGTGCCGGTCTCTTCAAGCTCGCTGTCAGGGATCTGGAGTTTCTGGAGTACAGCGGAGGAGATCAGGTTCAAGCCGGCCCCGCCGTCAACTAGCATCTTAGTGACCTTGAGGTTGCGAATAGTTGGTGAAACCAACATCGGCAAGCACCCGACCGCAGTTGTGCGATCAGGGTGGTCCTCAATATCAAAGATGATAGGCGTGCTGGACCATTTCAGAAGCTTGCATGACTCGATAGGTGGTTCCGCCGCATTGACTTCCCGCACCCACTGCTTGAGTTGGCGGTGCGAAGTATGCAGAGAAGCACCGCCGTCAACGCACAAGACCTCTGTGGCTTTCTGGAACTCCTGCTCACTGGTCTCGACATCATCCATGTCTTCGTCGTTGTCCTCATCTTCATCCTTGTCGCGGCCGCGGGGAGGTCTGTCTCCTTGCCGCTGCTTGGCTTTGCCACGGCGTCCTCCCCAGCCGGCGCGCTTCTTGCCGGATTCTCTAGCGCCTCCTTGGGCTCTCTCCTTGTCGCGTCGCTCGTATTCAGCCTTTTGCTGCTGGACAAGCTGCTCGACCTTCTTGCAGCTCTGGAGGTCATGGCCCTTGGTGCGGTGGATCTTGCAGTACTGCTTGTCGGTGCCGTCCTGCTTGTCGGTGACCGCCACAGCTTGGCAGTTGGTGCATGCGGCAATCTCCTTGCCGGAGCTACCAGCTTTGGCTTTCTTGGCGCCACCTTCGTTGCCAGACTGCTCAATGACTAGCACATCTTTGCCTTTCTTCTTCCTGTTGTTCCGCCGCCGGTTTTTCTTTGCCGGGGCAGCATCCTCGCTGTCAGATCCTCCTGCTCCTGTATTCTCTCCGGGGAGTTTCCTCCCTTCCTCAGCACGTGCACACTTGTCGGCCAGGGCATACAGCTCACTGACGTCTCTGATCCTGCACATCGCCATCTCCTCCCGCATCCTGTGGTTACGCACGTTCTGATGGAACGCGCTGATGACTGCGGCAGGGTGGACATCTGGGATGTTGTGCTGTACACGGCTGCATCTCTGAATGTACTTGCGCATGGGCTCTCCTTCCTTCTGGGCGAGCAGATGAAGGTCACTCTCTTGGCCATGAGGTTTGTGGCCGCCTGTAAAGGCGCCGACAAACTGATGGCATAGGTCTGCCCAGGAGGATATGGAGTTGTCCGGCAAGTGCATGAGCCAGGACCTGACGTTGGGCTTGAGCACCAGCGGGAAGTAGTTGGCAAGGATCTTGTCGTCTCGCCCCCGGCAGCCTGCACCGCGATGGTGTAGATGCTGAGGAACTCCGACGGATGCGACTTGCCGTCGTACTTCTCTGGTACGTCTGGCTTGAAATTCTTCGTGCTGGGCCACTGGACTTGCCGCAGCTCACGAGTAAATGCAGGGCAACCTACCGCGTATGGCAAGTCGCCTGGTTCCCCTGGCGCATGCATGTCGACAGAGGGCCCAGCGCGCTGGTCCGATTGACGTCGCGCTTCTCTTCGGCGCTCGATGCGAGTACGAGCGTCTTCTTGCTGTCGTTCGTGAAGAACTTGGTGCTGATCGCGACGAGCTCGTGGATCTGATGACGCGGTGGAGCAGCTGTCGAGGTGGATCCGACAAGTCGGCGATCTTGGCCTTCGGGGCGGAGAGTGCACAGTGGTTGCACCCCCACCGGTCTTGTCGCCACCGGCTCGTGCCTGGCTGACTTGCCGCGGCTGCGACGTGCTCGGCTGCCGTTGAGCGTCGCCGTTGGCGAAGCCGATGAGACTCTTAATGGTGGCCCTCCAGTCGTCGATCTTGTCTGCTGTTGGAGGGTAGTCCAGGAGCAGTTGAGCTCGCGCCAAAGCTTCTGCTGTAGTGGATGGTGGCGGTGGCGAACGGTGCGAGGAGCGGGATATGCTCGGACTTCTAACTATGTTAGAAGGAGCAGTATCCCGTCCAGGCGACCGTGCCTCGCTCGTGCCAGCATGTTGGCGTGCATGCTGGTCTCGAGCACTCCAAGATCCACCAACTCGATCTTGGTCCAGCAAACGCATGGTACCGTGAGTACCATGATGCTGTCGGTCCCGCGCCTCCTGAGATGGGCGCGGTGCATGTACGGACGCTGAGGTCTTGGAGTGCGCCCGGTCGTTGTGGGAGCCGGCTACGCCGCCGATGGGCAGCACAGCCTTGTCCTTGGACCTGGCAGCACCGTGAGCTCCCTCGTCGACGCCCGTTCTTCCGCCGGTGTCTGCCCCATCAGCCGTTTTCTCCGGCGGTGGTGGGTTCGGCACGGACGGAGCAGCCGCCTCCGAAGCCTTCTTCTTCGGCGGCATGTCGATGAAGATGATGAAGATCTAGCCCGTGTGAACGCCGGATCTGGTTCACACAACCTCGACGCCCCTACCTGGCGCGCCAAAGATGCCGGGGGACTAATCCACGAACACCTATGGGACCGGCGGGCCGAGTCCCTTTCGGTTCGGCGGGGGCGAGGGTCGCACGAAGAGCGGATCGAGGCGAAGCACACGAGTAGTTTACCCAGGTTCGGGCTGCACGGATGCGTAAAACCCTACTCCTACTTTGTGGTTTGTATTGAGTTCTTGCTCGGGAGCGCGGAGTGCTACAGTACACCCCAACAGCTAACGAGACCGAGCGTGAGTGTTCTCTTTTTCCGAACCCCCCTCTACGTTGCGCATGGGCCTCCTTTTATACGCTCAAGGGGTCACCGACAGGTGGCAACGTAGACAAGGGTAAAAATGGAAAGGTGTTGCGGTAGGTACAGCTACCTGCTATAGTGTATCATACCTAACCCTGACGGCAGGGGACAAGGGCATTAAATGCCCGTCTGCGTCGCCTAAATAGTGCAAAAGGGACCGTCAGGGACGCCACCGCTCGCCACGATGGCGATCTTGTCAGCGCCGCTTGCCACCGCGCGCCGCTGGCTGCACAGCCTCCCGCCACGTACGCCTGGAAGGGTCCCAGAGCGACACGTTGGTGGATGTGCTGGAGCGCGGGCACAGAGTGGTGGCTTGCTGCGGCAAGCGCCTTGCCGCGGTCGTTGTCTTGTCGCGTCCGGGAGCTTGTCGCTCACCGGGCCTTGTCGGGACGCGTGGCGCGTCGTGGCAAGTTCCTTGAGATGCCTTGGTTGGCCTTCCCGGCAAGCTCCTCTTGCCGGGGTCTTGAGATGCCTTGGCTTGGATACTTTGTCCTTGAATGGCTCCAAAGGAACCACGGAGGACCTTGGCGGTCACCCGGCAAGCCTTGCCGCGGGATGCTGCGACTGCCCGTGCACAAGTTCGGGATACTAGGGTACCCCTACTCTAGTACACCGACACCCATCTTCATTGATTACTTTTCTTGCGGGTTATGCCCTCCTTTCTCCGATTTCTTCTGCGACGTTATGTGCACCTTCGGCTTTCGGCTCTTGGATTTTACTCCGAATGCGGTGGCGTGCATGGCTTTCTTCACGCATCTTTGTGAAGGCTTTGCCGGGGTGCAGCCCAACACGGCGCTCTTCTGCCATTACTTCTTCCCTTGAATCCAGCCGGGAGGAGCCGTCTCCGGTTGCGTCACCTGGATCCCAAGATCCAAGGGGGCGTACCCGGACGGTGCCGTGAAGGAGAGGTGGGAGGAATGGCGTGGCCGGTGGTGCTGGATTGAGGATGAAAACCCGCCGAAATTCTGCAAGGTCCGCCGAGTGCCTCCGGTCCGCGGCAGCGATTGGAGCGATGTCGACGTCGCCGATGGGAGGCTCACCGTCGCCACCACCAGGATTCTCCGGCTCACCCAGGCCAGACTCACCCTTGAGATGATCGGGGCGGACTTCATTCACCGCCGGATCGCCCCGTTGCATAGCAAGGGGAGGCCAGCTTGGCTCTTTACGAACCCGGCTGACATTATGCGACTCCGCCCCGGCCTCGATCACAACTTCACAGTGCTGGCGCATGCCCACTTCTGCCAGTGGCTTTTCCAGCTTGATGTGTGTCGTGATGGCGAGGTCGAGCGGACCGGCAAGGCCGCGAGGGCTGCCGCAAAGGTTGGCAAGGCCCTCAAGGGGCCATTTTTCAAGCTGCCAACGGGGGTGGTCCCGTTGTGCAACAATTCGCGTCGGTCCGAGATCATCGCCATGATGCCGGACTATAATGCACACGGCCCTGTCCCGAGCTGGAAGGAGCCGAAGGACGAAGATGTGCAACAATTCTTCGACACCCTGATCGAGGTGTACGTCAATGCCGATGCTGAGCGGTGGCTTATCATGGACACCACCCAGGCAGAGCTGGACTACATCGCCACTAGGGCGAGGGAGGCACAGCTTGCCATGGAGGCCGACAGCGTCAGGGGCGTGGAGGACATGTCCGCAACAGCGGCGGAGGAAGAGGAGCTCTCCCGGTGGGCGGCGGCCTCCGGGGAGGTCAGCAGCGCCAACATTGGATCTTCGCTCGTCGAAGACGCGGCCGACGAGTCATCGGGGGAGGAGGAGGACGCGGCGGCGGGCTCGACGCCAACCAGGGGAAGAGGGCGAGTCCTGCGGCGGGCTGGCTCCGGTGAGCCGGTCCGGCCCGGCAGGGCTGCGCGGCCTCAATTGACCCTGGAGGGGTCTGGGCGCCACACGAGGGCCACGACAGCCAAGAGGCTGACGAAGGCCGCTGAGAAGAAGAAGACAACAGCCCCTTCCTCATCTGGGCGCGCACAAACCCCGCCGCCTCCTTCGCCTCCTCCGGCAGGCGTCGACTCGGATGATGATGCGGAGCTCCCTTTTGATCTCGGGCCTCTCAGCCCGGAGAGGAAAAGGAAACTGGTGGAAGAGGAGGAGACGGATGACGAGTAAGTTCTCCGTTCCTTACTGTCATTTTCATTTCCTCGAATTGGGTCGCTTGTCTTGATCCATTTTTGCTTCCGTAGGGAGACAGAGACGTTGGCCCAGAGGGTGAAGAGGGCGAGGACCTCGGCGAGCAGCCAGCCCCCGGCTGGGGCTTCAAAGACACCACTGGTGGTGCTGAGCAGCCCGGACAGTAGCCCCTAGCGCAGCCCCCAGCGTAAGTTCTTCACCCTCTTCTTACTCGACATGTGGTAGGTGCTCGATGCCATGACACTGACCTTGCTGGGTTTGCAGGAGGGGAGCGGCAGCAGGAGGAGCCACAGAAAGCTACTCCTAACACACCACCCCCGTCGACTACGCCGCCGCGGGGGGTGTCCCCGGCAAGGGCATCAGGCACGGAGCCCACACCCATGGAGGAAGAGGGGAACTTGGGCGCTGGTGGCTCTGCCCTGGCGCCAAATGCTGGCGGAGAGGGGACTTCTGCTTCACAGCCTGGCACTGGTGAGTCGCCTGTCCTTCGTCTCTGTTTTCCCCTTATTCTTTTCTTGGCTTCATTGCTCCCGTTGCTGCCCAGGCCCTCCTTCAACAGGTATGGAGGACGTGGATACTGTTGCTGGGAACATTGCTGAGAAGGCCGCCAAGGATGCTGCCGAGGACACCGCGGCGGGGGCCGCCAAGGCGACCGGCGAGGCTTCTGCCGAGGGCACCAGCGGTGGACCTGCCGGTGGGGCCGGCAAGGCCTCCGCCGATGAAGAGGTGGTGGGTGACCAGCCTCCCTCCTCCTCAACCTCGGGCCCCGGCAGGTATCTGAAGGTGGGCGATGATCTCTTCGTCCACCTCCCAGGGGCATCAAACCGGGCGCCCGCCGAAGGGGAAGTTTTCGACGGCGAGGTGCTTGCCGCCACCGGGCTCGAGGTGGTTGATGAGCCAGGCATTGGTGGCGACGGTTCTCCAGAAGAGCAGCTTTTCCGTGCCATGGGGGCCAATTTCCGGAAGCTCCAAGTGCTCTACCGTGCTCGCCTGGACAAGGTCAAGTCCAGGATGGCAACGGTGGACAACGCGGAGGTGGACTTCAAGGCGCGCGTTGCCGAGACACAGACCTGGTTCCACCAGGCTCGCAAGGAGTAGAGGGCCTTTCAGGAGAAATTGGCCAAGCGCGATGTGGAGCTCACCATGAAGATGGCCGACATCGAGAAGGCCCAGGAAAAGGCGGCGAACTTGGCTGCCGCGGCCGAGGCCGCCCGGAACCAGCATCAAGCCACCTTGGATTCCCAGGAAGAGGACCTCACCGCGCATGAGGCGAAGCTTGCCACAGCGCTCCGTGGCAAGGATGAGGAGCTTGAGGCCCTTGTCGCGCGGCGGACTCGCGAGCTGGAGCAGAGGCACAAGGAGGCACTCGATGCCCAAGCTCTGGCCCATGCCGGCAAGGTAAGGGAGTTGGAGGTGGCGCAGGATGAGCTGAAGGAGCAGGCCCTCAAGCTGTCCAACGAAAAGAGCACACTCAACAGCGCCTTGGTGGAGGCGCAAGGAGCAGTCATCAGCAGGGCTGGGGAGCTCTCCGAAGCGCAAAACTCCGTTAGAGACCTCAAGCTGAAGCTGGAGGATCTCGAGAAGATGCTGTCGGAGAGCAGGGCTCGGGAGGAGACCTTGACCAGGAGCCTGGAGGAGGAGAAGCAGCTGCGGGCGAATGAGGCCGCCTCCCACCAGGATTATGTGGCGGGCAAGAACAGATGAATCAGCCGCCTGGAGGAGGTCGCCGGCAGGGTCACCTCGCAGTTGGCCACCATGGGGATGCCACATGTGAGGTACGCCCCTGAGCGCAGCGGGACCGTCAACACCAAGTTGACCCTGTTCTTTGAGGGCGTCCTCGGAGCCTTGGCGTATCTTCACTCCAACAGGACGACCACGCTGGCCGAGGAGGCCCGGCGACTTTGCCGGAGGGTCGTGACCAAGGTCCTCACTAAGACAGCGTACTGGAATCCCGATCTTGACTTCACGGCCGCGATGAAGAGCTTGCCGGATGGTGCTGACCTCATGGTGCTCAAGGAGCGCATCAAGCCCATCACCGACTGCATCGACGAAATCAAGAGGGTGGAAGGCCAGCGCCGGGATTAGGCATCCCGTTCTTCTTCGCCGCTGTGGGTTCCCGACCAAGACAAATTTTATCTTTAGTTAGAACCGCAGCTATGATGTGATGTAATATAACTTTGAAGTACTCTTAATTTTCATGCATGTTATTTCCCCGTTTGATTCCTCTTTGTATGCGTGCCCTACGTCGATTGGGAAGGCTTGCCGACGCGGAAGCCCCTAGCGGCGTTTTGGGGACGGATCCCCATGGCCAGCCGGGTACGCGTGCTGCCGGACGAGCCACCTTTCCGTTCTGAACGTGTTCGCTCGAACTGTCGAGCTTGACACGAGTCAGAATCGGGGGGGTTGCAGATCGCGGAAGGCTACTCTACCATTCTCGACGCAGCCGCTTGAGCTGTTGAGCGGACTCGAAACAGGGCAAGGTCGTTGCCGATCGTGGTAGAGCCCCCTAGCGTGCAGGTTTCTCATACAAAGCAAATATCTCCGGGGGGAATAACCTCAAATAAGAAGGGTAGCACAAATAAGGGTTCAGTGCAACTTAGCTTCTATTTGGGATCGCTCGAGTGTCGATCTTCTGGCATCCTTTCTTCTTCAAGGGTCACGAAGATGAAGGAGTGCCGGGCTAACTGCTAGAGCTGATTCTCACAATTGCGCCCCTACCTGGCACGCCAAAGATGTCGGTGGGAACGACACCTATGGAATCACAAGAATCCCTACTACGGTTGCGGGGCGCGGGGTCGTGAGAAGAGCGGATCAAACAGATAGCACACGGTTCATTTATCCAGGTTCGGGCCGCGGGGATGCGTAAAACCCCACTCCTGCTTTGGTGAATTGTATATCTGTGTTCTTGAGCTAGCTATGGGGCGTGAGGAGCTCCAAAAAGCCGAATCCTCCTCCTGGTCGCCTCGGGCCTCCTTCTATAGGAAAGGGGGTTGCCACAGTGGCACACAGGAGGTGGAAAGGGTACAGTGATGTGAGGTTATCCCTCGCAGTACATGACAAGGCGCATTTAATGCGTCTTGCCCAGGTGTCCTTGATTTATCGGGGACGGGGGAGAGCCCTGTCTCGTCCGTCGCCGCTCCCTCTCGTGTCGACACGTGCCCTGGCCAGCGGCGCCTGTGGTGCCATGTAGGCAGGCAGGCAGGCAGCTGAGGTGGCGCAGTGGTGGGTCTCCATGAAGATCCGCATGCCGCCACGCAGGTGCCTGCCCAGCTGGTTGGGTCGACAGCTACATGCGAACGGCGGTGGAGGTTTGACTGGCGTGGGCCTGATGGTGGCCCTACGGGTGTTCTTGGCAAGGGCCTTGCCGGGACCCCGGCAAGGGTCTTGCCATGGCGCCTACTGTCATCCCCGGCAAGGCTCTTGCCGGGGGCCTTGTGGTCCTCCTTGGCTAGGATCCCACCAATGATCATCATCTTCTAAAGGGTGTATCTGATCTTGAATGTCTTCACAAAGATCTGCATGCCACCACGGGGATGTCTCCCGAATCCTTGCCCCATGGGGGCAGTGGACTCAAGGGTGACTCACTCCGTAGGTGTGGGGCGAGCTGCCATTGCAAGGGTCTTGCCGGGTTTGCTAAAACCGCCTCCTGGCAAGAATCTTGCCGGGGGGGGGGAGTCCGCTTCGTCCCCTTTGCTCTTTGTGGTCTTGGTCTTGGCGTCGTTCTGCTTCTCCTGAGCTTCAGCCTTACCTTGGCTCACCTCCCTTGCCTTGCTCAGTGTGGTGGTGCCCGTGGCTCAGACTTCCCATGCACAGTTATAGGGGTACAAAAAAGCGTACCCCTCTTTTTGTACACCGACATTGAGCGGGAGATCGAGGACCTAAGGGAGCAAAATTCTATCCTCAAGTGCAAATTAAGGAAGAAGCACACGCCATCAACAACTCCATCATCACCACCTCTGAGGAAGGAGGCATAAACACATGGGTATGGGCACTCCCCTTGGCAACTGCCAAGCTTGGGGGAGTGCCCTGGTATCATATCACCATCACTTTTATCTTTACCATTTTTCTTAGTTTGATCCTTTTGGTAATATCTTGATCTAGTAGAATGAAGTTTTAGTACGATCTAGTTTTTAGTTTTTCTTTATGATCCTTCTATGCAATCGAGTCCATGAGCCATATATAATAAAGATTAATGTTGAGTCAAGGGCTTGATCATCTTGCTATGCTTGAGGGAATAGAATAAAAAAGAAGAGATAAAAAGAAATAAAGAGATCATATGGATCTTATGGAGAGTAATGACTTCACATATGAAGAGTATGATGAATAAAAGTTGTTGAGAGTTGACAAACATAGTTTTGGTCATCGTTGCAATTAATAGGAAATAATAAAGAAAGATATGTTTTCACATATAAATACACTATCTTGGACATCTTTTATGATTGTGAGAACTCATTAAAATATGACATGCTAAAGAGTTGATGTTGGACAAGGAAGACAACGTAATGGGTTATGTTTTCTTACATCTGAGATAAATTATATTGTCATGGATCATCCAACATGTTGAGCTTGTCTTTCCCTCTCATGCTAGCCAAATTCTTTGCACCAAGTAGAGATACTGCCTGTGCTTCCAAATATCCTTAAACCCAGTTTTGCCATGAGAGTCCACCATATCTACCTATGGATTGAGTAAGATCCTTCAAGTAAGTTGTCATCGTTGCAAGCAATAAAAATTTCTCTCTAAATATGTATGATTTATTAGTGTGGAGAAAATAAGCTTTATACGATCTTGTGATGTGGAAGAAATAAAAGTGACGGACTGCATAATAAAGGTCCATATCACAAGTGGCAATATAAAGTGACATTCTTTCGCATTAAGATTTTGTGCATCCAACCATAAAAGCACATGACAACCTCTGCGAAGGGCCTATCTTTTATTCTTATCTTATACTTCATGCAAGAGTCATGGTGATCCTCACCTTTCCTTTTTACATTTTATCCTTTGGCAAGCACAATGTGTTGGAAAGATCCAGGTATATATGGCTAATTGGATGTGAGTTTTCATGAGCTATTATTGTTGACGTTACCCTTGAGGTAAAAAGTTAGGAGACAAAACTATAAGCCCCTATCTTTCTCTGTGCCCGATTAAAACTTCATAACCATAAATATTGCGTGAGTGTTAGCAATTGTGAAAGACTAAATGATGGTTGAGTATGTGGACTTGATGAGAATCTCTTATACTGACTCTTTCCTATGTTATTATAAATTGCAATTGCTTCAATGACTGAGATTATAGTTTGTTAGTTTTCAATGAAGTTTCTGATTCATACTTGAGTATGTGAATGAATTGTTACTTTAGCATAAGAGATCATATGACAACTACATAGTCAAGTAACAATTCATTCACATACTCAGATGGGGGGCGCGCCCTACCCCCTGGGCGCGCCCCCTGCCTTGTGGCCCCCCTGGTGGCCCTCTGATGCCCATCTTTGGCTATATGGAGTCTTTCGTTGAGAAAAAAAATCATAAGCAAGCTTTCGAGACGAAACTCCGCCGCCACAAGGCGGAACCTTGGCGGAACCAATCTAGGGCTCCGGCGGAGCTGTTTTGTCAGGGAAACTTCCCTCCGGGAGGGGGAAATCATCACCATCGCCATCACCAACGATCCTCTCATCGGGAGGGGGTCAATCTCCATCAACATCTTCACCAGCACCATCTCATCTCAAACCCTAGTTCATCTCTTGTATCCAATCTTTGTCCCAAAGCCTCAGATTGGTACCTCTGGGTTGCTAGTAGTGTTGATTAGTCCTTGTAGTTGATGCTAGTTGGTTTACTTGGTGGAAGATCATATGTTCAGATCCATTATGCATATTAATACCCCTCTGATTATGAACATGAATATGCTTTGTGAGTAGTTCTGTTTGTTCCTGAGGACATGTGAGAAGTCTTGCTATAAGTAGTCATGTGAATTTGGTATTCGTTTGATATTTTGATGAGATGTATGTTGTCTCTCCTCTAGTGGTGTCATGTGAACGTCGACTACATGACACTTCACCATTGTTTGGGCCTAGAGGAAGGCATTGGGAAGTAATAAGTAGATGATGGGTTGCTAGAGTGACAGAAGCTTAAACCTTAGTTTATGCGTTGCTTCGTAAGGGGCTGATTTGGATCCATATGTTTCATGCTATGGTTAAGTTTACCTTAATACTTCTGTTGTAGTTGCGGATGCTTGCAATGGGGGTCAATCATAAGTGGGATGCTTGTCCAAGGAAGGACAGTACCCAAGCATAGGTCCACCCACATATCAAATTATCAAAGTACCGAACGCAAATCATATGAGCGTGATGAAAACTAGCTTGACGATAATTCTCATGTGTCCTCGGGAGCGCTTTCCTTTATATAAGAGTTTGTCCAGGCTCGTCCTTTGCTACAAAAAGGATTGGGCCATCTTGCTGCACCTTATTTACTTTTATTACTTGTTACCCGTTACAAATTACCTTATCACAAAACTATCTGTTACCGACAATTTCAGTGCTTGCAAAGAATACTTTGCTAAAAACCGCTTATCATTTCCTTCTGCTCCTCGTTGGGTTCGACACTCTTACTTAACAAAAACGCTATGATAGATCCCCCACACTTGTGGGTCATCATCCCCTTCTTTGGCCCACATGTCGGTCGGACCAAACTACCAGGATAAGTTTTGCTAAAAAAACTATGAGGATAAGTGGGTTCCATTGTATGCCCCACTGTAGCGACCCGACCTCAGACGGTCAAGTCTCTATGCATAAGTGTCATCCCTGGATCGGTATGCTGACACACACACAGTACTCGAGGATATATAACAGAGGTAAATCACATGTATAAAGTAACGTAAATACTATTACCTTAATCCAAATAGCGGAAGTAACAATAAGGTCATGGATTCCCATCAACACCAACGACAAAGTTGAGTGTAGAAATTGTAACCCTAACGTATCACTTATTCGTCGTAAGATTCCTGCAACATGAGACGTTGTAGCCACAAAGGGTCAGTACATTGAACGTACTGGCAAATTCACACTGTAGAGCAATGCTGAATAATGGCTATTACTACATGCATATTTGGCTGGTGGAGGCTCTAAGTTTAATTTTTGCATAAAGCCAATTTTTCCCTACATCAAAGGAATATATTTTTATTTAACTACCAAGTTGGTTGAGAATTATTGAGAAGGTTCCTCCAACTCAATCCCAATTAAAAGTTAACAACCCAACAAATTAATTAAGTAAAGTGATGAGATCAAATCAATAATTCAAGTACCAGATACTCAAGTTGTCCAGAACCGAGGACACGACTAATCATGATTAGTTTGTACACTCTGCAGAGGTTTGCGCACTTTTCCCCACAAGACTCGATCTCCTCCGTTGGATTTCTCGCACTACATGGTGTTTGAGAAACGAATGACTAAGACACATTCTTTCAGAAACATTAACTCTTTACTCTGGGTGGACAGTTACACCTACTTTCCCCTACATATGCTAGCTCACCACTGAAAGAGGTCATGTAACATACTCAACTGTGCTAGAGCCAATAATAGCTTGTGGCTGCACACGGAAGTTTCTAGCATGAATAATCTTATGATCCCTTCGAGCCTGGGTGGCGAACCAAAAAAGACAGCACTGGTATATCCCCTGGTGCCCGCGACCAATCCACCCAGATGTGTGTTTAAGCAGCCACCTTAAGTTAACCATTAATTAACAATCTCACATGTGTCATGGATACACTGAAACCCAATCCACGTCTACGAGAATAGCATGGCAAATTAAGCATAGCATAGAAGTAACTCCCAAGGGTTTGATAATAAAAGGGCAATAGGTTCTACCTCATCATCTACTTCCCATAACCCACATGTTAAGATCCTACTCATGCAATGTTTGAGGATTGTAGCTAATGCATAAAAACTGGGTAATGAAAAGTATGATCAAAGTGCGAACTTGCCTTGTACTGTTGATGAAGATGATTCACACTCATAACTCCTGATAATTCTACTCGTCACACTCCGATCAATCTAGTGTAAGCAAGCAATAGTAACCACACATAAGCAATCACTCAAAAGATCGGGGGAGAATGAAGAAGACAATTCGAAAAACATCAAAACCAAGCAAATTACTATTGCAACATAATACAATTTCTAACAGTACCAAAATTATGTGAATTTGGCCTTATCAGAAAGTTTAGGTCAAGAGCTTTAATTTGCAAAAATAATCAATTAAATCAGAGTTATAAAACTCAAGTTATGATCAAACAAAGTTTGAAATTAAATATGTTCGAAATCAAATTTTAAACTTTCAAAAATATGTTTAAGTTGTTTAACTGGATAGAGGGGATCATAACGAAGAAGTGGGCGTTGGTTTCGTCGGATTAGGACAAACGATGTAAAAGTTGTGAGGGTTTGAAAAATTAGGGGCTAATTTGTAAATAAAATATTCACGGATGGGTCCCTGGCCGAAATCTAAAATAAAAAGAAAAATCCTATCGAACGAACATTCGCTACAGAACCCTACTGAACGAAATCGTTCGCTACCAGAAGCTAACGAGCGAACGCTCGCTAAATAACCTAACTAAATAATAAAACCGGCTAAAAAGAAAACCGAAGAAAACCTAAAAAGAATAAACCGGACCGGGGCAGTTTATTACCGGTTCGGGCGGTTTTCAGCGTGAAGACCGGCAGCGGCGGTTAGTAAATCGGTGGCGACGGCGGATCGGGCTCCGACAATGTTTGGCGGCGGCGGCTCCACACGGCGGCGGGACAAGGCGCGGGTCGGCGGCGCAGACGAGCGACGAGGTGGGGTGGCGTGGCTGCATGGCGTAGGCGACAATGTGCGGCAGTGGCGAGGACAGGCGATGGCGGCGCGTTGCGAGGAGGAGGAGAGAGGGATCCGGGGCAGCACTTATATAGGCGGATGGGGCGGCTCTGAGGCGTGGAGGAGGCAAGGGAGGCGGCGACGGGAGTTGGAGGCGGTCACGGCGGCAGCGGCGCTCTCGTGCTGGCTCGGGAGACCGAGCGGAGCTCGGGGACGAGCGGGATGGGCCGTTGGGCTACGGCCTGGCTTTGGCGCTGGGCCAGCGTAGTCGGCGACGGGGGATTTTTTTAAACACAACGAAAATAAAATAAAGCAAAATAAAATAAAATAGAACCTAGGCATATAATATATCCAAATTTACAGAAAAAGATTTCCTACAACCTGAACATTTTTCTAGCGTCAAATAAAATATACAAAAATTTAAATAAATCAAACAATGCTACTGCTCTAATAAAATTCAATAAAATCATTTAAAAAACCAAAATAATTTCAAACCCATTTTTCTCCAATTTTCTAATGTAGGGAATCATTTAACCCTAATTTCCATATATTTTATTTTTGGAGAAAAATAATTGGAATAAAAACCAAAATAACTCCAAATTGAAAATGATTTCAAAGGGGCGTTAAATTTGGTTTCTTTGAAACTTCCAACTCATATTTCATGTAATTTGAAGAAGTCATTTTATCTTCTCTCATGAAAAACATTGAGTTGCATAAAGTTTCTGAGTTGGAAATATTTCCAAATGAAATTCAAATATTTTCAAAAACCCTTTTCATTTATTTAAATGGAAGAAGTCATGTCATCTTCTCTCTAGGGTTTTGTATTTGAAAAGAATTTGAATTCATGGAGATCATAAATGCAAAATGAAAGTTTGGAAAAGTCCTTTTATTCCTTCTCATTTAACTTTCAAAAGTTTCGATTTCACTCACTTTCAGTCAATCAATCACACAACAATCAAACAAACAATCAAAACTATTTATTTATTATAACATTCCCAAAATTTAGAATTTTGGGATGTTACAAACCTACCACCCTTAAAATGAATCTCGTCCTCGTGATTCGGAGAGGTTAGAAAGAAATAGGTTACGTTCATCGATCATCTCCAGGGGTCTCGGGTGCTACCATCCTTAGAAGCGTTGTTACGGTTCCATCAAAACTCATATACTCCATACTTATCGAGATTAAATCTCGTACTTACTTTGTCCAAAGTCCACTTCATGGAATATCCTTATCCTTTTCCAGGGGTCAAATCCCTCGCAGGGTACTACCACCCTTAAAATACACAAATTCATGCATATACCATATTTCTCATATCCTCGAAAATGGTCAAAATCTTCCTTCATAGAGTCACTGCTCATAAAATCCAAATCGGTACCAACAAAGCTAACTTTATTGATTCTCCAATGACTACAATCTCTTGCATTTCCATTACATGCCTTAACTCATCGCCTCAATATAAAGGAAAATGCTCTCACTACTACTACTATTCACAAACACAACTAATTATCACTAGTCTCCTTCTCCTTGGGACAATCTCTGGCAAAGTGCCCTGCTTCATTACAACGAAAACATATTACTTCTGAAAAGTCTCGAGGTTTCATTTTTGGGAAAATGCTGAAGTAGTGCCCCAAATCTTTGCACCTGAAACGGGCGATATGACTCAGGCCCTTCCTGGAATCCAATATATTTCTCTTCTTGGACTTTTCCGTGCCAATCAGGGCTTATATTTCCTATGGGTCATACTCTACTTTCTCTGTCGGGAATTCTACTAGATCTCCATTCAGACAATTCTGGGAGATGTGTCCTTCTTCTCCACAGGAATAGCACAACTTGGTGTAGGGTTTAATTGGGTCTGCTTTGGGTGTGTCTTCCACCTCTTTCTTCATCACAAGTTCTCCTAAAATTTCCATGAGGGCTGCTACCTCTTGAGCATGCATTGGTTTTTCCCTTGAATAGGAAAGGGTGATGCAGCAAAGTAGCGTAAGTATTTCCCTCAGTTTTTGAGAACCAAGGTATCAATCCAGTAGGAGGCCACACGCAAGTCCCTCGTACCTACACAAACAAACAAGAACCTTGCAACCCACACGATAAAGGGGCTGTCAATCCCTTCATGACCACTTGCAAAAGTGAGATCTGATAGAGATGATAAGATAATATTTTTGGTATTTTTATGATAAAGATTAAAAGTAAAGATTGCAAAATAA
Source organism: Triticum urartu (assembly GCF_003073215.2). Taxonomy (NCBI): domain Eukaryota; kingdom Viridiplantae; phylum Streptophyta; class Magnoliopsida; order Poales; family Poaceae; genus Triticum; species Triticum urartu. The sequence goes on along the minus strand of NC_053022.1, from coordinate 314,669,708 downwards.
ACGGTGCCAGAAATAACTTGTTGACGGGAGATTAATATAATGGAGAATAGAGCCGGGGCCATAGGTTTCACTAGTGGCTTCTCTCAAGATAGCATAAGTATTATGGTGGGTGAAAAAATTACTGTCGAGCAATTGATAGAAAAGCGAATAATTATGAGAATACCTAGGCATGATCATGTATATAGGCATCACGTCCGTGAAAAGTAGACCGACTCATGCCTGCATCTACTACTATTACTCCACACATCGACCGCTATCCAGCATCCATCTAGAGTATTAAGTTCATAAGAACAGAGTAACGCATTAGGTAAGATGACATGATGTAGAGGGATAAACTCAAGAAATATGATATAAACCCCATCTTTTTATCCTCGATGGAAACAATACAATACATGTCGTTTCCCTTTCTGTCACTAGGATCGAGCAACGCAAGATTGAACCCAAAGCTAAGCACTTCTCCCATTGCAAGAAAGATCAATCTAGTAGGCCAAACCAAACTGATAATTCGAAGAGACCTGCAAATATAAAAAATCATACATAAACGAATTCATAGGAGATTCAAATATTGTTCATAGATAATCTTGATCATAAACCCACAATTCATCGGATCTCGACAAACACACCGCAAAAAGAGTTACACTGAATAGATCTCCAAGAAGATTGAGGAGAACTTTGTATTGAGATCCAAAGAGAGAGAAGGAGCCATCTAGCTAATAATTATGGACCCGAAGGTCTGAGGTAAACTACTCATACATCATTAGAGAGGCTATGGTGTTGATGTAGAAGCCCTCCGTGATCGAGGCCCCCTCCGGCAGAGCGCCGGAAAAGGCCCCAAGATGGGATCTCACGGGTATAGAAGGTTGCGGTAGTGGAAATAGGGTTCGTGGTGCTCCTGGATGTTTTCACGGTATATGAGTATATATATGTGAAGGAAGTCGGTCAGGAGAGCCATGAGGGGCCCACAAGGGTGGGGGGCACGCCTCCCTGCCTCGTGGCCTCCTCGGTTGTTTCTTGACGTCCACTCCAAGTCCTCTGGATCACGTCTGTTTCAAAAATCACGCTCCCGAAGGTTTCATTCCGTTTGGACTCCGTTTGATATTCCTTTTCTGCGAAACACTAAAACAGAAAAACAGCAATTTGCACTAGGCCTTGGGTTAAGAGGTTAGTCCGAAAAATAATATAAAAGTGTATAATAAAGCCCATTAAACATCCAAAACAGAATATATAATAGCATGGAACAACCAAAAATTATAGATACGTTGGAGACGTATCAAGCATCCCCAAGCTTAATTCCTGCTCGTCCTCGAGTAGGTAAATGATAAAAAATAGAATTTTTTGATGTGGAATGTTTTCTAGCATATTCTTAAATGTAATTTTCTTTATTGTGGCATGAATGTTCAGATCCGAAAGATTCAAGATAAAAGTTTAATGTTGACATAAAAATAATAATACTCCAAGCATGCTAACCAAGCAATTATGTCTTATCAAAATAACATAGCCAAAAAAAGCTTATCCCTACAAAATCATATACTCCCTCCGTTCCTAAATATTTGTCTTTCTAGAGATTTCAAATGATCACCACATACGGATGTATATAGACATATTTTAGAGTGTAGATTCACTCATTTTGCTCCGTATGTAGTCACCATTTGAAACCTCTAAAAAGACAAATATTTAGGAACAGAGGGAGTAGTTTGTCCATGCTTCATTTTCGTCACACAAAATGCTCTCATCATGCACAACCCCGATGACAAGCCAAGCAATTGTTTCATACTTAGCCTTTTCAAACTCTTTCAACTTTTACGCAATATATGAGCGCGAGCCATGGAAATAGCACTATGGGTGGAATAGAATATAATGATTGAGGTTGTGCGAGAAGACAAAAAAGGAGAAAGTCTCACATTGACGCGGCTAATCAATGGGCTATGGAGATGCCCACCGATTGATGTCAATGCAAGGAGTAGGGATTGCCATGCAACGGATGCACTAGAGCTATAAATATATGAAAGCACATCAAAGAAACTAAGTGGGTGTGCATCCAACTTGCATGCTCACGAAGACCTAGGGCATTTGAGGAAGCCCATCATTGGAATATACAAGCCAAGTTCTATAATGAAAAATTCCCACTAGTATATGAAAGTGACAAAATAAGAGACTCTCTATCATGAAGATCATGGTGCTACTTTGAAGCACAAGTGTAGAAAAAGGATAGTAACATTGTCCCTTCTCTCTTTTTCTCTCATTTTTTTATTTGGGCCTTCTCTTTTTCTTCTTCTTCTTTTTGCCTCTTTTTTTTCTCTTTTTTCGTCCGGAGTCTCATCCCGACTTGTGGGGGAATCATAGTCTCCATCATCCTTTCCTCACATGGGACAATGCTCTAATGATGATCATCACACTTTTATTTACTTACAACTCAAGAATTACAACTCGATACTTAGAATAAAATATGACTCTATGTGAATGCCTCCGGCGGTGTACCGAGATATGCAATGAATCAAGAGTGACATGTACGAAAAATTAAGCATGGTGGCTTTGCCACAAATACGATGTCAACTACATGATCATGCAAGGCAAAATGACAATGATGATGCGTGTCATAATAAATGGAACGGTGGAAAGTTGCATGGCAATATATCTCGAAATGGCTATGGAAATGCCATAATAGGTAGGTATGGTGGCTGTTTTGAGGAAGATATAAGGAGGCTTATGTGTGATAGAGCGTATCATATCACGGGGTTTGGATGCACCGGCGAAGTTTGCACCAACTCTCAAGGTGAGAAAGGGCAATGCACGGTACCGAAGAGGCTAGCAATGATGGAAGGGTGAGAGTGCGTATAATCCATGGACTCAACATTAGTCATAAGGAACTCACATACTTATTGAAAAAATCTACAAGTCATCAAAACCAAGCACTACGCGCATGCTCCTAGGGGTACAAATTGGTAGGAAAAGATCATCGCTCGTCCCCGACCGCCACTCATAAGGAAAGCAATCAAAGAACATCTCATGCTTCAAATTTGTCACACAACGTTTACCATACGTACATGCTACGGGACTTGCAAACTTCAACACAAGTATTTCTCAGTTTCACAATTACTCAACTAGCACACCTCTAATATTACCACCTTTATATCTCAAAACAACTATCAAGTATCAAACTTCTCTTAGTATTTAATGCACTTTAAGGTTTTTATCTTGGATGCCTATCATATTAGGACTAATTTTATAACCAAAGCAAATTACCATGCTATTCTAAAGGAATCCCAAAATAATATAAGTGAAGCATGAGAGATCAATTATTTCTGTTAAATAGAACCACCGCCGTGCTCCAAAATATATAAGCGAAGCACTAGAGCAAAATTATCTAACTCAAAAGATATAAGTGAAGCACATAGAGTATTCTAATGAATTCTGATTCATGTGTGCCTCTCTCAAAACGTGTGTACAGAAAGGATGATTCTGGTAAACTAAAAAATGAAGACTCAAAGCATACAAGACGCTCCAAGCAAAACACATATCATGTGGTGAATAAAAATATAGCTCCAAGTAAAGTTACCGATGGACGAAGACGAAAGAGGGGATGCCTTCAGGGGCATCCCCAAGCTTAGGCTTTTGGTTGTCCTTGGGTTTTACCTTGGGGTGCCTTGGGCATCCCCAATCTTAGGCTCTTTCCACTCCTTGTTCCATACCATCAAATCTTTACCCAAAACTTGAAAACTTCACAACACAAAACTTAAACAAAAATCTCGTGAGCTCCGTTAGCGAAAGAAAACAAAACACCACTTCAAGGTACTTTAATGAACTCATTATTTATTTATATTTGTGTTAAACCTAATGTATTCCAACTTTTCTATGGTTCATAAACTCCATTACTAGCATAGATTCATCAAAATAAGCAAACAACACACGAAAAACAGAATCTGTCAAAAACAGAACAGTCTGTAGTAATCTGTATCAAACGCAAACTATGGAACTCCAAAAATTCTAAAATAAATTGTTGGACGTGAGGAATTTATCTATTAATATCTTGCAAAAATAATTAACTAAATATCACTCTCCAGTAAAAATGGGCAGCAAATCTCGTGAGCGCTAAAGTTTCTGTTTTTTACAGCAAGATCGCAAAGACTTTCCCCAAGTCTTTCCCAAAGGTTCTACTTGGCACAAACACTAATTAAAAGCATAAAACCACATATAAACAGAGGCTAGATAATTATTTATTACTAAACAGAATCAAAAAGCAAGGAACAAAAATAAAATTGGTTGCCTCCCAATAAGCGCCATCGTTTAACGCCCCTAGCTAGGCATTGATAATTTCAATGATGCTCACATGAAAGACAAGAATTGAAGCAGAAAGAGAGCATCATAAAACACGTGACAAACACATCTAACTCTAACATACTTCCTATGCATAGGCATATTAAAGGCAAACAAATTATCATAGGCAAGCAAAAACTAGCATATGCAAGGAAGCGGAAAGAAACAATAGCAATCTCAACATAACGAGATGTAATTTAGTAACATGAAAATTTCTACAATCATATTTTCCTCTCTCATAATAATTACATGTGGATCGAAATCAAAATTCAACAATAGCTATCACATAAAATATTTTCAACACGATCCACATGCATGCAAAGTTGACACTCTTCCAAAATAGTGGGATTAAAATTAACTAAAGTCATGAACCTCTCCAAACCCACTTTTATCAAAAATTTCATAAGATTGAACATTCTGCAAGTATGTGGGATCTAAGGTTGACACTCTTCCAAACCCACTTTCAATAATATTGCAAACACTATTATCAATCTCATATTCATCATGGGGCTTAAATAAATTTTCAAGATCAAAAGAAGAATCACCCCAATCATGATCATTGCAACAAGTAGAGTACATAACAAACTAGCATCCCAAGCTTAGGGTTTTGCATATTATTAGCACAATTGGCATTAATATAATTTATAATGACATCATTGCAATCATGCTTTTCATCGAAGGAACTATCAAGTATGGGTTGCAATAGCAACGATCTCAATGTTTAACATAAGGAACTATAGCAAATTCATCTTCATAAATATTGGCATCATGGCCACAAGAATAGCAAGCATCATGTTCATCAAGGGTATATTTCAATCAAATCATCGGAATCATAATTATCTATAGATTTCATGCATATCATTATTTTCTTCTGAAGCAACGGTCATTCTTTCAATAAATTCTTCGACATAAACATTATGAGCATAGTTTTCATAGCAATATTTAAGTATGTCAAAATTTTCAGATACGTAGAGAGTAATATCATACTTTTCAATCAGAGAAGCAACTTCATAAGCACCCTTAAAAGCAACAAATTCTTCAATTTGTTCGATATCGTAGTAACTATAAACACCCTTTGCATAAGAAGATAAGATTGCATTATCATTAAACTCACATAGGTAGGGAAGGTGTTTTTTAGGGTTCTTAGAGCAACAAGTAAAATCACAAATTTCACAAAGATTCCAAGCATAAGAAAACAATCTGTTTATTTGATCCCATAAGAGTCTCCCTTTTTCAAACAAACGGTGGCGCACCAAATGAGCATGCTCATCTAAAGATTTCCCATCAACTAGGATAGTTGGGGTTTCAGCACGAGCGCATAAGGATCGAAGATAATCCAAGTAGAACACTTTAAGTGGATCCATATCAATAGATTTTTAGCAAGCAAAGATTCAAGCAAATAGAAGGCACATGGAAACACAAACAAAGATACATAGGGGAAGAAGGCGAAGAAAAGGCAAAGGTGAAGTGGGGCAGAGGAAAACGAGAGGCAAATGGCAAATAATGTAATGCGAGGGATAAGAGTTTGTGATGGGTACTTGGTATATCTTGACTTGTGCGTAGACTCCCCGACAACGGCGCCAGAAATCCTTCTTGCTACCTCTTGAGCATGTGTTGGTTTTTCCCTTGAAGAGGAAAGGGTGATGCAGCAAAGTAGCGTAAGTATTTCCCTCAGTTTTTGAGAATCAAGGTATCAATCCAGTAGGAGGCCACACACAAGTCCCTCGTACCTACACAAACAAATAAGAACCTTGCAACCAATGCGATAAAGGGGTTGTCAATCCCTTCACGACCACTTGCAAAAGTGAGATCTGATAGATATGATAAGATAATATTTTTGGTATTTTTATGATAAAGATTAAAATTAAAGATTGCAAAATAAACGGTGCCAGAAATAACTTGTTGACAGGAGATTAATATAATGGAGAATAGACCCGGGGCCATAGGTTTCACTAGTAGCTTCTCTCAAGATAGCATAAGTATTACGGTGGGTGAACAAATTACTGTCGAGCAATTGATAGAAAAGCGAATAATTATGAGAATATCTAGGCATGATCATGTATATAGGCATCACGTCCGTGACAAGTAGACCGACTCCTGCCCGCATCTACTACTATTACTCCACACATCGACCGCTATCCAGCATGCATCTAGAGTATTAAGTTCATAAGAACAGAGTAACACATTAGGTAAGATGGCATGATGTAGAGGGATAAACTCAAGCAATATGATATAAACCCCATCTTTTTATCCTCGATGGCAACAATACAATACGCGTCGTTTCCCTTTCTGTCACAGGGATCGAGCAACGCAAGATTGAACCCAAAGCTAAGCACTTCTCCCATTGCAAGAAAGATCAATCTAGTAGGCCAAACCAAACTGATAATTTGAAGAGATTTGCAAAGATAACAAATCATACATAAAAGAATTCAGAGGAGATTCAAATATTGTTCATAGATAATCTTGATCATAAACCCACAATTCATCGGATCTCGGCAAACACACCGCAAAAAGAGTTACATCAAATAGTTCTCCAAGAAGATCGGGGAGAACTTTGTATTGAGATCCAAAGGGAGAGAAGAATCCATCTAGCTAATAACTATGGACCCGAAGGTCTGAGGTAAACTACTCACACATCATCGGAGAGGCTATGGTGTTGATGTAGAAGCCCTCCGTGATCGATGCCCCCTCCGGCGGAGCGCCGGAAAAAGCCCCAAGATGGGATCTCATGGGTACAGAAGGTTGCGGAGGTAGAAATAGGGTTTCGTGGTGCTCCTGGATGTTTTCAGGGTATATGAGTATATATAGGCGAAGGAAGTCGGTCAGGAGAGCCACGAGGGGCCCACGATGGTGGGGGGCGCGCCCAGGGGAAGCAGGCGCGTCTCCCTGACTCGTGGCCTCCTTGGTTGTTTCTTGATGTACAGTCCAAGTCATCTGGATCGCGTTTGTTCCAAAAATCACGCTCCCAAAGGTTTCATTCCGTTTGGACTCCATTTGATATTCCTTTTCTGCGAAACACTGAAATAGGCAAAAAACATCAATTTGCACTAGGCCTTGGGTTAATAGGTTAGTCCCAAAAATAATATAAAAGTGTATAATAAAGCCCATTAAACATCCAAAACAGAATATATAATAGCATGGAACAATAAAAATTATAGATACGTTGGAGTCGTATCAAGGGCTCCTTTCATTTTTCTTTCTTCTGCTGGATGGTTCTTTGTACCATGGGGTAAATGTGACACTGAGCAGGGTAGTGGGTAGTCCCTTCACACAAGAAACAAGTAATCTTCCTAGTTGGGCATTCTTCATCTGGGTGTCTTCCTTCACAATTAGGGCATTCATCCTTGTGTCCTTTATGGTTGTGTCCTATTTCTCCACAAAGCTTGCATGCACAAGGTTTCTTCACATCATTTCCATAAGGCTTCAACTTCTGGGACACAAGCCAAGACTTTTGCAAAGTCAGCTTAAATTCTTTCCAAGTGGTTACTCCTTGACATCCATTAATGGTTTGGTACATCCTCCATCAAGTAGCATCACCTCTTTCAAAGCACTGAAGAGCATGCTGGGTCATATCCTTTCCGACTATAGGGTTATTCTCCATATGATCCTCCATGTTATGAATCCATCGGTCCATCTCCAATTGACTTATCATTCCCGGAAATATGAGTTCATCTCCATTCATCCTCTATTGGGTCCAGGGTTTCGGGGTGAGATAAGAGAGATAGAGAGGGATACACACAATACAAACAATAGTTTTGAAGAGACATATTTTATTTTGTGGCTGGCGGAAAAACATCAAACAAATGGTATCTCATAAACGTCGCCTCTAACGTGGGTATATAACAGGGGTTTGGTCTTCTAAAGGTTAATAAATCTTCAAAGTTTTCATACTCTTCAAGCCTTGTTCATGTCTCCGATGGCTTCTTCCGATCGTGCTTGTCCTTGTCAAGTTCTTTTACCAGATCATCTCTGTTGACGTGAAGGCTCTCATGACGTCCTTTAAGAGTTGCGTTCCAAACTTCTGGATTTCAACATCCTTGGCATGAACCATGGTCCTACTCTCCTTCAGTTCCTGACGAATCTACGGTATCTCGAGGTTTTGTTCCTCCAGCTTGGCTACTTTCAGCTTCTGGGTCTCATGTTCTTCACGAACTGCTTCCTTGTCAAATACGGCTTCTTGCAAATCCACCCTAAACTTCTTGATGTAATAATGCAGATCCTGGTGATTCACCAGCTAAGGTTAAAACTTCATGTTTTGCTGATAGGTGCTCCATTAGCCCTTCTATCATCCATTCCTTCCGAAGAAATGCATGCTTAACTCAGCACGGTGATACTAGCATAAGTGGGTGATAACATCATGGATAGCCATGTTTCTGCTCTTGTCATTTCCATGAGCTATCATTCCATAGTTGATATCTCCTGCCTTAGGGTTTTCTTGACAAAATCTTTGAGTGCTAATGCTCTATGTTCCGGTCTTTCTCCGACACACCTTGATCTCGGGTATTGACAGCTTCAATAGTCTGCCAAGTTCCATAAGGGTAATATTCCTAGGTCATACAAATCTGGGAATTCTTCAGAGCCTTCAAATTCTCCTAGTCTTCAGAGTCTCCAACCGTTGTAGTTTCCTATAATGCACGGTAAAATACTCTTCATTCCAAAATGGTCTTAGTTGTCCGATAACTTTTACTTCTTGGAGTGGTCTCATCAGTTGAATCTTTGTGTGGTCAAAAGGAGAAAGGGGTATAGTCTAACTAAAAGGGATATTTCATAAATCTCAGAAAGGAAGAGAGGTAAAAGATCTTTTTGAAAATAAAGTTGTTAAAATCTTTCCTATGGGCTTGCCAAGTTCTAGGGGTCACGTCCTACAGTCAACATGTGCTCTGATACCATCTTGTAGCAACCCGACCTCAGACGGTCAAGTCTCTATGCTTAAGTGTCATGCCTGGATTGGTATGCTGACACACACAGTACTCGAGGATTTATAATAGAGGTAAATCACATGTATAAAGTAACATAAATACTATTACCTCAATCCAAATAGCGGAAGTAACAACAAGGTCGTGGATCCCCATCAACACCAACGACAAAGTTGAGTGTAGAAATCGTAACCCTAACATATCACTTACTTGTCATAAGATTCCTGCAACATGAGACATTGCAGCCACAAAGGGTCAGTACATTGAACGTACACTGTAGAGCAATGCTGAATAATGGCTATTACTACATGCATATTTGGCTGGTCGAGGCTCTAAGTTTAATTTTTTCATAAAGCCAATTTTTCCCTACATCAAAGGAATATATTTTTATTTAACTACCAAGTTGGTTGAAAATTATTGAGAAGGTACCTCCAACTCAATCCCAATTAAAAGTTAACAACCCAACAAATTAATTAAGTAAAGTGATGAGATCAAATCAATAATTCAAGTACCAGATACTCAAGTTGTCCATAACCGGGGACACGACTAATCATGATTAGTTTGTACACTCTGCAGAGGTTTGCACACTTTTCCCCACAAGACTCGATCTCCTCCGTTGGATTTCTCGCACTACATGGTGTTTGAGAAACGGATGACCGAGACACAGTCTTTCAGAAACATTAACTCTTTACTCTGGGTGGACAGTTACACCTACTTTCCCCTACATCTGCTAGCCCACCACTGAAAGAGGTCACGGAACATATTCAACTATGCTAGAACCCATAATAGCTTGTGGCTGCGCACGCAAGTTTCTAGCGTGAATAATCTTATGATCCCTTTGAGCCTGGGTGGCGAACCAAAAAGGACATCACTGGTATATCCCAAGGTGCCCGCAACCAATCCACCCAGATGTGTGTTTAAGTAGCCAGCTTAAGTTAACCATTAATTAACAATCTCACATCTGTGATGGATACACTCAAACCCAATCCACGTCTACGAGCATAGCATGGAAAATTAAGCATAGCGTAGAAGTAACGCCCAAGGGTTTGATAATAAAAGGGCAATAGGTTCTACCTCATCATCTACTTCCCAGAACCCACATGTTAAGATCCTACTCATGCAATGTTTGAGGATTGTAGCTAATGCATAAAAACTGGGTAATGAAAAGTATGATCAAAGTGTGAACTTGCCTTGTACTATTGATGAAGATGATCCGCACTCATAACTCCTGATAGTTCTACTCGTCACACTTCGATCAATCTAGCGTAAGCAAGCAATAGTAACCACACATAAGCAATCACTCAAAAGATCGAGGAAGAATGAAGAAGACAATTCGGAAAACATCAAAACCAAGCAAATTACTCTTGCAACATAAAATAATTTCTAATAGTACCAAAATATGTGAATTTGGCCTTATCAGAAAGTTTAGGTCAAGAGCTTTAATTTGCAAAAAGAAACAATTAAATCAGAGTTATAAAACTCGAGTTATGATCAAACGAAGTTTTTAATCAAATTTTAAACTTTCAAACATATGTTTAAGGTGTTTAACTGGATAGAGGGGACCATAACTAAGTAGTGGGCGTTGGTTTCGTCGGATTTGGACACACGATATAAAAGTTGTGAGGGTTTGAAAAATCAGGGGCTAATCTGTAAATAAAATATTCATGGATGGGTCCCTGACCGAAATCTAAAATAAAAAGAAAAATCCAATCGAAAGAACGTATGCTACAGAACCCTACAGAACAAAATCGTTCGCTACCAGAAGCTAACGAGCGAACACTCGCTAAATAACCTAACTAAATAATAAAACTGGCTAAAAAGAAAACCGAAGTAAACCTAAAAAGAATAAACTGGACCGGGGCGGTTTATTACTGGTTCGGGCGGTTTTCGGCATGAAGACCGGCGGCGGTGGTTATCAGATCAGTGGCGACGGAGGATCGGGCTCCGGCGACGTTTGGTGGCGGCGGCTCCACGCGGCGGTGGGACAAGGTGCGGGTCGGCGGCGCAGGCGAGCGGCGAGGTGGGGCGGCGGCTGCGGTGGCACGACTGCGTGGTGTTGGCGGCGATGTGCGGCAGCGACGAGGAGAGGCAATAGCGGCGCGTTGCGAGGAGGAGGAGAGAGGGATCCGGGGCGATGCTTATATAGGCGGACGGGGCGACTCCGAGGCGTGGAGGAGGAGGCAAGGGACGCGGCGGCGGGAGTTGGAGGCGGCCACGGTGGCGGCGGCGCTCTCGTGCTGGCTTGGGAGGCCGAGCGGAGCTCGGGGACCAGCGGGATTGTTGGAAATATGCCCTAGAGGCAATAATAAAAGTATTATTATTATATTTCTTTGTTCATGATAATTGTCTTTATTCATGCTATAACTGTATTATCCGGAAATCGTAATACACGTGTGAATACATAGACCATAATATGTCCCTAGTAAGCCTCTAGTTGACTAGCTCGTTGATCAACAGATAGTCATGGTTTCCTGGCTATGGACATTGGATGTCATTGATAACGGGATCACATCATTAGGAGAATGATGTGATGGACAAGACCCAATCCTAAGCATAGCACAAGATCGTGTAGTTCGTTTGCTAGAGCTTTCGGAACGGCGCAGGGCACGTCAGCAGAGACCTACCGAGGTGGGGGAACGGCGGCTGCAGCGCGGCACGACTGCGGTGCCGTGTCATGACCCGGCAGATGGTAAGCCCGCGCCCACAGCAGAGAGACCGAGGAGAGGTCCAGACCATGGAAGCGGCGACGCGCTTGCGAGCGCGCCACGAAAACCTCCGACGTCAGGAGGCTCTTATGGGTTTTTTTTTTGAAAGATGCGGGGAGAAGAAGTTCGATTGCTAGCTAACACAATATATGAAACACCTAAATTAACCCCACCCCCCTTTCAAAAAAAACAAAAACCCCAGCCACAGAAATGCTGACGCGTGGATGCCTATTGGTCCCGGTTGGTGCCACCAACCGGGACCAAAGGGTCTCCTGACTGGGCTCTGCGCACTGCCCACGTGGAGGCCCATCAGTCCCGGTTCTGGATTGAACCGGGACTAAAGGGTCGGGGCATTAGTACCGACACTTTAGTCCCGGTTCAGGAACCGGGACTAAAGGCCCTTACGAACCGGGACTATAGGCTCTTTTTCTACCAATGATGTAGCATATCGACTGCTGCATCACCCCCGTCGAACAGCCTCCGCAGAGACGCCGGGCGCGAATGCACGTTGGGGATCAGCGGCCGCACTAGGTCGAAGTGGTGCAGCGACACCAGCGGCGCCACCTGGTGAGTGGCGAGGGGGCCAGGAGGTCACTGTACACGTCGTACTGGGTGAATCCTGAGTGTCGTCACGCCCAGCTCCGCCATGCACGATGTAGTAGGGGACGGCGAGGAGGTTGTCCGGGAGGAAGACCGTGTCGTCGTCGCCCATGACGAACAAGCGTACACCTGGGAGACCAAGGCGGAAGGTCTCGGTGACGACGGTCGACATGTGAAATGCGGATGGCAGAGCGATGACCGCGCGTGTAGGGGAAACCGTGGGTATCCGAGAAGATCTTGATGGCCAGCAGCTCGACTCCCGCATCCATCAGTCCAGCCACACGAACCCGGCGCCACCAAATCTTTATGTACTCCTTCCGCTTCTTCAACAGGCGGCGCGCCAACGCCGCGAAGCCAAACACTGCAGCGTAATCATCGTCGTCGACACCATGGCCGTGGCAGGTTGTGGTGGTGGTGGCGTACTCGTTGTCGACACCACCATGACTGCAGCGGGCGTCGGCGGGAGCCTCGGTAGCGCCAACGTGACTAATCAGGAGGATAGCGTTGTGGGCGGCTTCTTCTGGGTGGAGGCAGCCTGGCGCTGCTGCGCTGGGCAAGATGCAACGTACAACAAAGAGCCCTTTTATAGGCCAGTACGGCGGCGAATAGGTGGCTGAGTTATGCACGGCATTGGAGCAGGGTTTTCAGGAGTGTCCAGAACACGCGGCTGAAGCGGTACCGACTTGAAGTTGTACACAGCACACACGTGCCAACCAAAAGGTGCAACTCATGGATGACGTGGAAATATCTCAAGTAGTACAACACATCCGATGTAAATCAACACGTACATACCACCAAACAACAGCACCAAGAAGCAGCCGGTGTGTAGACCCATCCAAACAGGAACAGAACGCACCTTGGCTGGTGCTTGCGATGAGGGCGCCTGTGGGTGTCGTTTTCCTCCGTGGAGGCGTCGCGGTGGTGTGCCGGCATCTTCCCCCACGCTATGATTGTCTCCGGGCGAAAGCCTTGGTTCATTGTTGGACTAGCGATGGCGGCGTCTTGACGGCGTTACTCCGTTGGGAGCATCGTGTTTAGAGACTCGGTTTCAAGGTTGTGTTGTGGTTCTCCGGTGCTAGTCACTGGTCCGAGCAGATCTTCTTGGGCGCTATGTACGCAGCTGCCGGAGTATCAAGATGGTGGCTTTCTCGGGTCCGACTGAGTCCCACTATCCATTCGCCGTCTCCTCTTAGGCATTCATGGATGGTTAGTGCGTCGACAAGGAAAGCTCGTTTGCAGTTGTTGTTCTTGGTGGCTTTCGGTGCTGGTCGAGACGCGGCTAGATGATGTGCTTAGGGTAAGCTCCTTTGGGTTGTGTCTGTATCTGTTGTAGTGTGCGTGAGTGTGGAGTTTCAACTGCACTTGTTGTTCGCAGCAAGTTGTAGTCTTTTGTACTTGATATTCTGCCTTCTATAAAGATATGGTACGCCTAGGCGTACTCTCGAAAAAAAATCAGATACAGATGCCATGCATCACATGCCGAGCAGAAGGGATGTCCTGTTTATGACGCAGGATTGCTAAATCCAACCCATAATGTACCCCCCTAGGGCCCCGGTAGTTATCATGGCAGCACCTCATTGGTCCGCTTTTTACTGCAAGAAAAAGTCAAAAAAACAAGAAAAAAGTATCCTGGCCAGGTTTAGTATATTTACTAGCGAACCCCGCGCGGCGGCACGCCGCGCCCGTTAATAGGGGGGGGATTGTATGTACTGGAATATTGTGCGTGTACATTCTTTTCATCGGATGGCAACTAAAGGGAAACAACTGCATTGTTATCATCCCACAAGGCATTTTAAGAGTAAAGGTTTGCATTTATAACTATATTACAGATGGCATACAATTTAGATGGAAAGAAAACACTATTACATTCCAGAGAAGATTCTTTTATTGTAACTGAACATGGCGTACCGAAAGGTATTAACACGATGGGAACTTGCACAATGGAAAGACACACAGGATACCAGAGAAGTTCAAACGGGAGTAGAGACGTGACCGGAGCTTGAAATCAAATCATTCTGGTATACCCCCGTCAGTACGTACATGTGTGCCTGCTATTTTTGGTTCATGTGATGAAAAATAAGGGCTTCATGTGTGTAAGCTTGTCATTATAAACTTATAACTCAACAACCACAACAAATCAAGCTATGCACATGAACAATTTTGAAAGGATACATTTAACGTTGTGAGTGCTACATCTTGCAAGATGAAAAATATACATTGCCATTTCTTTCTAGCAAGACTAAACACTAAAAATGTGCAAGCGTATACAGATTGTTAAGCAAACCATCCAGATCATATCCCTCGCTTGCCATGCCCTAAGAAGTCGAATTGATCTACAGGTTCAGATGAAGCATTGTTCACAAAATATCGTACGTGATTGGAGGAGATCATATGCGATGTGAGTATGTGGCCAACTCCACCTGCATGTATCAGATGTCTCCAGATTTTTCTCGAGGATTGGTTATGATGCCATTTGATGGAAAGTTCCACCTGACGATAAATTTGTCAGATCTTCATGATAAATTTACTTACTCGCATCAAACAAAACCCTTTGATTAATTGCCTAGATCTTTTTCGTGTCTGGTGTTAGTGCATGCCACTTGATGTAAGCAGTTGTATCTTTTTCCATTTGGATTGATTCTAGACCCCACTTTATCCGCGTGGATATGACCATGATACGCGACTGCACGAGTAATAGCAAGCACATGCGTTCGTAGAAAGGAAGAAGAAAAAAGCACATCCATCTACTGAACAGAAACATGGACAGAACACTAACACGCCGAAGTGGATGACATGCACGTAGTTGCATCACATGCATATGCAACACCCACGGACCCCACAGCATGCCACAACACCACGTAGTCAAATCACACATCGGACCCACGTGCAACACTGCATGCATGCACACCCAATTACACGATAAGTTTGACCCACACACAAGTATAAAATATTGGCGGTTTGTTCCTTCGCCACTTTATTCAAATGTTTCTAGGGGTTGCTGGCTCTCTATAAATGGCAAATTTAAGCAGGATTATATGGATTGCCCACAAAATCCACGGAACCAGCGGCGCAACCTGCATAGCGCTCACACATCAACTCTAGCGTGTAGCCCTACTGCCATCCAGCAAAGCTCTTTCCTATGTGTGTCAGACCAGGCTAAGTTGATCAATGTAACAGTGTCTAGCTTGTATACGTGCGTGTTTGTTTCCACTGAAAGAACCAGTCACCCAAAAAATCTATGTAATTCGGTTAAAATGCAGATGCAAAAAGGAAAAATCTCCAATTCAGTTAACATCAAAATGCAAAAACTCTAGGACTGTCAAGAGGAGGAGCTGCACGAGGTGGTGCTGCTGCACCGCCTTTTTGGAAACGCCGTTGGTGGGCTTGCTTGCCCGCACGCGGTGTGAGCCTTCTGCTACTGGAAGAAGGACTTGACATCGCCGCTCATCATGGCTCCCTCTCCGAAGCAGAGGACGCAACCGTTGTGACCTCGCCGTCCTATAGTTCAAGCAGGGGCAGAGCACCTCCTCGCGTCGCTGCCGGCGGTAGCCTACCCGAGGTGATAGTTCCCAACGGTGGCCAGACGGGCCATAGAAGGTGGGTCACTGGGTGAGTGCAAGAAAGATGCTGCGACCGCCAGGTCGAGCTAAGGGGCCGACAGCATGGCCGGGCTCTCCGTCGCTCGTGCTGCGACACCATGCCGAGGCTGCCCGCTACCATGGGCTTCGCAGTCACCGTCCCAAGTCCTATACTATGGTTGCCCCAGACTACTACTTCCTCCGTTTTGAATTACTTGTCACAGGTATGGATGTATCTAGATGTATTTTAATTCTAGATACATTCATTTCTGCGGCGAGTAATTTGGAACGGAGGGAGTACGATGCATGACCTAGATCGAGAGAGAGGAGGGCCTTTTATATAGGTAAAAACGGTGGTGGAGGATTTCACGCGAGCCTTCCTGCAAACCATCGAGCGAGCCCGTTTCTCGAAGAAACGACTAAAGCGGCATCGATGAAAACGTCGAGGGAAACCACACGTGAGACGACAGGAGGTGCACACGCGATAGAACGCTCACGCGGCAGCAGCAACAAAAAACAACTCATCTAGCCCGTGCATGCAACCGACCGCACGAAGGCCATGCAAGGGAAAAACAGGAGTAGCCCACCTGATACGCAACCACCAAAGAAATCTTAGGAAACCAGGTCAAGGCACCACGCTGGCCCACACGCAACCAAAATCGCTAACTGCACCAAAAAAATCGCTACACACGTTAAAAAAATTTCTATAGAGAGCCTACAGTCACAAGGTAATTCTACATGCCCGGATCCCAAATTAATACACGTGTCGCCATCCAGTTAGCCAAGAAGTCACAGTCAAACAAGTGGGGGTTAACCTCGTTGCGAAAAAGTTGCCAGATATAGGGTTTTGGTGACTAGCGGGTAGCGTGCGGCGGCACGCCACGCTACATGGATTGATAAGATAATGCTTGGTAACTCGTCCCAAAACTTAATTCCCAGCTAAGTCATTCATTAGATCTAGTTAGACTACACCATAGACGACTCAAGTCTGCAACCAATGTAAGAGTCTTCTTAGGGAAGTACGGCTGTCCAACAAGTCATTGAAGATATGCTAGAAAGTACGGCTGTCCAGCAAGTCAATGTTGATACAATCAGAAAATATACTAAAACTCATGTCCCAACTTAATTATAAAAACTCATGTCTCTATATTGTGATGTAAACATAAAACTGTCGAAGTTTTCATGGAGGGCTGTTTGTGCTTCTACTGAAACAGGTGCATTAAACAGAGGTGACTCTCCCGTAAGGGTTGCAGAAATCATTGTGTACATCGCTAACAGGTGAAACACATTGCTAATAAGTGCAGGTATACATCAAGGGCTAACGCCGTGCATGATGGGAGCAGAAGTTAACAACATCTTCATACACTGAAGCTTATTATCCCATATATATCAGTACATGGTAATGTTGTACTGACGGCAAAAATATTCAATATAACCAGAATTCCAACACTTGCATTCCTTTACCAGTACAAAGCGAGAGCAATAAGATGTTCTCAAATGAAAATAAGATAATTAAATTGAGTAAAATGGTCTGTCAACAAAAATTAAACTGCATGTATGACCAAAGAAAGACTGCATGTACTTGTGATGAATCAATTATTTCTCCGTATGCTATGTTTATTTGTCTCTCCTACGGGCATCCCATGGTCACCCACAAGCAGTGTTTCAAAACCCTGTCGCGAAGCCACTTGGACCTACATTTGATTTGCCCAGTATAAAGAAGTTGCTCATAAAAGTTTATCATGCCACATTGGCTGAGTTTACTATTTTGACAACCTTGGTCAACAAACTTAAACGAAAAATGGTACATTTGCTTTTAAAAGGACAATGCTATTTAAATAAACAATAAGTACATAAATCTGAGCCACTGAGATGTTTGAACAGATTTGAAAAGCTCTGCGCAATCTAATCTACAACCACCCAGGTTACAACCTAAATGCCCTAATCCTAATCATACTGCTGCGCGAAAAGACGAATGAAAAAATGAGAAGGGAGAAAAGGGCTGAAGACA
This sequence comes from Triticum urartu, assembly GCF_003073215.2. Classification (NCBI taxonomy): domain Eukaryota; kingdom Viridiplantae; phylum Streptophyta; class Magnoliopsida; order Poales; family Poaceae; genus Triticum; species Triticum urartu. The sequence continues at coordinate 314,651,584 of NC_053022.1, read as the reverse complement.
GAAAAACAGCTGGGGGGTCAAGCAAAAAGAAAGACCTAATAAAAGAGAAAATAGAAGTGGTAAAACTCAAAAGGAGGGGGGGGGGGAAGGAATATTACCGACCGACAGGGATAGAAAAGGGTAGAAAACAAAAGAAACAAAGTAAACAGTATATAGCGAGAAAAGGAGGGAAAGAAGGGAGAGAGGGATCCGGGGCGATGCTTATATAGGCGGACGGGGCGACTCCGAGGCGTGGAGGAGGAGGCAGGGGACCGGGTGGGGCCACCTGCCCCGGGGGCCACATGGGCTGTAGGGGCGTGCGCCTCGTGGCCTGGCTATGGGCCAATGGGCAGCGGTGTTGGAAATATGCCCTAGAGGCAATAATAAAAGTATTATTATTATATTTCTTTGTTCATGATAATTGTCTTTATTCATGCTATAACTGTATTATCCGGAAATCGTAATACACGTGTGAATACATAGACCATAATATGTCCCTAGTAAGCCTCTAGTTGACTAGCTCGTTGATCAACAGATAGTCATGGTTTCCTGGCTATGGACATTGGATGTCATTGATAACGGGATCACATCATTAGGAGAATGATGTGATGGACAAGACCCAATCCTAAGCATAGCAACAAGATCGTGTAGTTCGTTTGCTAGAGCTTTTCCAATGTCAAGTATCTTTTCCTTTGACCATGAGATCGTGTAACTCCCGGATACCGTAGGAGTGCTTTGGGTGTACCAAACGTCACAACGTAACTGGGTGACTATAAAGGTGCACTACAGGTATCTCCGAAAGTGTCTGTTGGGTTGACACGGATCAAGACTGGGATTTGTCACTCCGTATGACGGAGAGGTATCACTGGGCCCACTCGGTAATGCATCATCATAATGAGCTCAAAGTGACCAAGTGTCTGGTCACGGGATCATGCATTACGGTACGAGTAAAGTGACTTGCCGGTAACGAGACTGAACGAGGTATTGGGATACCGACGATCGAGTCTCGGGCAAGTAACATACCGATTGACAAAGGGAATTGTTGTTGGAAATATGCCCTAGAGGTCATATAATAGATTATTATTATATTTCCTTGTTCATGATGATCGTTTATTATCCATGCTAGAATTGTATTGATAGGAAACTCAGATACATGTGTGGATACATAGACAACACCATGTCCCTAGTAAGCCTCTAGTTGACTAGCTCGTTGATCAATACATGGTTACGGTTTCCTAACCATGGACATTGGATGTCGTTGATAACGGGATCACATCATTAGGAGAATGATGTGATGGACAAGACCCAATCCTAAGCATAGCACTAGATCGTGTAGTTCGTATGCTAAAGCTTTTCTAATGTCAAGTATCATTTCCTTAGACCATGAGATTGTGCAACTCCCGGATACCGTAGGAGTGCTTTGGGTGTGCCAAACGTCACAACGTAACTGGGTGGCTATAAAGGTACATTACAGGTATCTCTGAAAGTGTCTGTTGGGTTGGCACGAATCGAGACTGGGATTTGTCACTCCGTGTAAGCGGAGAGGTATCTCTGGGCCCACTCGGTAGGACATCATCATATGCGCAATGTGACCAAGGAGTTGATCACGGGATGATGTGTTACGGAATGAGTAAAGAGACTTGCCGGTAACGAGATTGAACTAGGTATCGGGATACCGACGATCGAATCTCGGGCAAGTATCGTACCGCTAGACAAAGGGAATTGTATACGGGATTGATTAAATCCTCGACATCGTGGTTCATCCGATGAGATCATCGTGGAACATGTGGGAGCCAACATGGGTATCCAGATCCCGCTGTTGGTTATTGACCGGAGAACGTCTCGGTCATGTCTGCATGTCTCCCGAACCCGTAGGGTCTACACACTTAAGGTTCGGTGACGCTAGGGTTGTAGAGATATTAGTATGCGGTAACCCGAATGTTGTTCGGAGTCCCGGATGAGATCCCGGACATCACGAGGAGTTCCAGAATGGTCTGGAGGTAAATAATTATATATAGGAAGTGCTATTTCGGCCATCGGGACAAGTTTCGGGGTCACCGGTATTGTACCGGGACCACCGGAAGGGTCCCGGGGGTCCACCGGGTGGGGCCACCTGCCCCGGGGGGCCACATGGGCTGTAGGGGTGTGCACCTTGGCCTATATGGGCCAAGGGCACCAGCCCCAAGAGGCCCATTGCGCCAAGAGAAGAGGAAAAGGGGAGAGTCCTAAAGGGGGAAGGCACCTCCGAGGTGCCTTGGGGAGGATGGACTCCTTCCCACCCTTGGCCGCACCCTTCCTTGGAGGAAGGGGCAAGGGCTGCGCCTCCCCTCTCCCTTGGCCCTATATTAGTGGGGAAAAAGGAGGAGCAAACCAATCTAAGGCCTGGCGCCTCCCTCTCCCTCCCGTGACACATCTCCCTCCTCCCGCAGCGCTTAGCGAAGCCCTGTTGGAATCCCGCTACTTCCACCACGCCGTCGTGCTGCTGGATCTCCATCAACCTCTCCCTCCTCCTTGCTGGATCAAGGCATGGGAGACGCCACCGGGCTGTACGTGTGTTGAACGCGGAGGTGCCGTCCGTTCGGCACTAGGATCATCGGTGATTTGGATCACGACGAGTACGACTCATCAACCCCGTTCTCTTGAACGCTTCCGCTAGCGATCTACAAGGGTATGTAGATGCACTCTCCTTCCCTCGTTGCTAGTTTCTCCATAGATAGATCTTGGTGACACGTAGGAAAATTTTGAATTATGCTACGTTCCCCAACAGTGGCATCATGAGCTAGGTCTATTGCGTAGATTCTATGCACGAGTAGAACACAAAGTATTTGTGGGCGTTGATTTTGTTCAATATGCTTGCCGTTACTAGTCTTATCTTGATTCGGCGGCATCGTGGGATGAAGCGGCCCGGACCGACCTTACACATACTCTTACGTGAGACAGGTTCCACCGTCTGACATGCACTAGTTGCATAAGGTGGCTAGCGGGTGTCTGTCTCTCCCACTTTAGTCGGATCGGATTCGATGAAAAGGGTCCTTATGAAGGGTAAATAGAAATTGGCATATCACGTTGTGGTTTTTGCGTAGGTAAGAAACGTTCTTGCTAGAAACCCATAGCAGCCACGTAAAACATGCAAACAACAATTAGAGGACGTCTAACTTGTTTTTGCAGGGTATGCTATGTGATGTGATATGGCCAAAAGGATGTGATGAATGATATATGTGATGTATGAGATTGATCCGGTGACAAGATGATCATGGAGCCCCAAGATGGAGATCAAAGGAGCATATGGATATTGGCCATATCATGTCACTATTATTTGATTGCATGTGATGTTTATCAATGTTTTATACATCTTATTTGCTTAGAACGACGGTAGTAAATAAGATGATCCCTTAATAACAATTTCAAGAAGTGTTCTCCCTAACTGTGCACCGTTGCTACAGTTCGTCGTTTCGAAGCACGCCGTGATGATCGGGTGTGATATCCTTACGTTCACATACAACGGGTGTAAGACAGTTTTACACATGCAAAAAACTTAGGGTTAACTTGACGAGCCTAGCATGTACAGACATGGCCTCGGAACACAGAAGACCGAAAGGTCGAGCATGAGTCGTATAGAAGATACGATCAACATGAAGATGTTCACCGACGTTGACTAGTCCGTCTCACGTGATGATCGGACACGGCCTAGTTGACTCGGATCATGTAATCACTTAGATGACTAGAGGGATGTCTATCTAAGTGGGAGTTCATAAGATGAACTTAATTATCCTGAACATAGTCAAAAGGATTTTGCAAATTATGTCGTAGCTCACGCTTAGTTCTACTGTTTAGATATGTTCCTAGAGAAAATTAGTTGAAAGTTGATAGTAGCAATTATGCGGACTAGGTCCGTAAACTGAGGATTGTCCTCATTGCTTCATAGAAGGCTTATGTCCTTAATGCACCGCTCAGTGTGCTGAACCTCGAACGTTGTCTGTGGATGTTGCGAACATCTGACATACACGTTTTGATAACTACATGATAGTTCAGTTAAACGGTTTAGAGTTGAGGCACCAAAGACGTTTTGAAACGTCACGAAACATATGAGATGTTTTGAGGGCTGAAATTGGGATTTCAAGCTCGTGCCCACGTCAAGAGGTATAAGACCTCCGACGATTTTCTTAGCCTGCAAACTAAGGGAGAAAAGCTCAATTGTTGAGCTTGTGCTCAGATTGTCTGAGTACAACAATCATTTGAATCGAGTGGGAGTTGAATCTTCCAGATAGAGATAGTGATGTTTCTCCGAAGTCATTACCACCAAGCTGCTAGAGCTTCATGATGAACTATAATATATCGGGGACATGTATGATGATCCTTGAGATGTTCGTGATGTTTGACACCACAAAAGTAGAAATCAAGAAGGAGCATCAATTGTTGATGGTTGGTGAAACCACTAGTTTCAAGAAGGGCAAGGACACGAAGGGATACTTCATAAAACGGCAATTCAGCTGCTGCTCTAGTGAAGAAACCCAAGGTTGAACCCAAACCCGAGACTAAGTGCTTCTGTAATAAAGGGAACAGCCACTGGAGCAGAATTACCCTAGATACTTGGTAGATTAGAAGGCTGGCAAGGTCGATAGAAGTATATTGGATATACATTATGTTAATGTGTACTTTACTAGTACTCCTAGTAGCACCAGGGTATCAGATACCGGTTCGGTTGCTAAGTGTTAGTAACTCGAAATAAAAGCTACGGAATAAACGGAGACTAGCTAAAGGTGAGCTGACGATATGTGTTGGAAGTGTTCTCAATGTTGATATGATCAAGCATCGCACGCTCCCTCTACCATCGAGATTGGTGTTTGCATTGAGCATAGACATGATTGGATTATGTCTATCGCAATACGGTTATTCATTTAAGGAGAATAATGGTTACTCTGTTTATTTGAATAATACCTTCAATGGTCTTACACCTAAAATGAATGGTTTATTGAATCTCGATCGTAGTGATACACATGTTCATGCCAAAAGATAGTAATGATAGTACCACCTACTTGTGGCACTGCCACGTAAGTCATATCGGTATAAAACGCATGAAGAAGCTCCATGTTGATGGATCTTTGGGCTCACTCGTTTTTGAAAAGTTTGAGGCATGTGAACCATGTCTATTAGTAGATATGCATGAAGAAACTCTATACAGATGGATCGTTTGGACTCACTTGATTTTGAATCACTTGAGGCATGCAAATCATACCACATGGGCAAGATGACTGAAAGCCTCCGTTTCAGTAAAATGGAATTAGAAAGCAAATTGTTGGAAGTAATACATTTTGATGTGTGCAGTCCAATGAGTGCTGAGGCATGTAGTGGATATCGTTATGTTCTTTCTTCACAGATGATTTGAGTAGATGTTGAGTACATTTACTTGATGAATCACGAGTCTGAATTATTGAAAGGTTCAAGTAATTTCAGGGTGAAGTTGAAAGATCGTCGTGACAAGAGGATAAAATATCTATGATATGATCATAGAGATGAATATCTGAATTACGAGTTTGGCACAGAATTAAGACATTGTGGAAATTGTTTCACAACTGATACAGCCTGGAACACCATAGTGTGATGGTGTGTCCGAACATCATAACTGCACCCTATTGGATATGATGCATACCATGATGTCTCTTATCAAATTACCACAATAGTTTATGGGTTAGGCATTAGAGACAACCACATTCACTTTAAATAGGGCACCACGTAATTCCGATGAGATGACACCGTATGAACTATGGTTTAGAGAAACCTAAGCTGTCATTTCTTAAAAGTTTGGGACTGCGACGCTTATGTGAAAAAGTTTCAGGCTGATAAGCTCGAACCCAAAGCGGATAAATGCATCTTCATAGGACACCCAAAACAGTTGGGTATACCTCCTATCTCAGATCCGAAAGCAATAAGGGATTGTTTCTAGAATCAGGTCCTTTCTCGAGGAAAAGTTTCTCTCGAAAGAATTGAGTGGGAGGATGGCGGAGACTTGATGAGGTTATTAAACCGTTACTTCAACTAGTGTATAGCAGGGCACAAAGAGTTGTTCCTGTGGCACCTACACCAATTGAAGTGGAAGCTTATGATATTGATCATGAGACTTCGGATCAAGTCACTCCCAAACCTCATAGGATGACAAGGATGCGTACTACTTCAGAGTGGTACGTAATCCTGTCTTAGAAGTCATGTTGCTAGACAACAATGAACCTACGAGCTATGGAGAAGCGATGGTGGGCCTGGATTCCGATAAATGGCTCGAGGCCATAAAATCCAAGAGAGGATCCATGTATAAAAACAAAGTATAGACTTTGGAAGATCTACTTGATGGTCGTAAGGCTGTTAAGTACAGATGGATTTTAAAAGGAAGACGGACAATGATGGTAAGTATCACCGTTAAGAAAGCTCGACTTGTCGTTAAGATGTTTTCTGACAAGTTCAAGGAGTTGACTACGGCGAGACTTTCTCACTCGTAGCGATGCTAAGAGTCTGTTGGAATTATATTAGCAGTCACTGCATTATTTATGAAATCTTGCATATAGGATGTCAAAACATTGTTTCCTCGACGATTTTTGAGGAAAGTTTGTATGTGATACAACCGAAAGGTTTTGTCAATCCTGAAAAGATGCTAATAAGGATGCAAAGCTCCAGCAATCCTTCTGAGGACTGGAGTGAGCATCTCGGAGTTGGAATGTACACTTTGATGAGATGATCAAAGATTTTGGGTTTATACAAAGTTTATGAGAAACTTGTATTTCCAAAGAAGTGAGTGGGAGCACTATACAATTTCTGATGAGTATATGTTTTAACATATTGTTGATCGGAAATGACGTAGAATTTCTGGAAAGCATATAGGGTTATTTGGAAAGTGTTTTTCAATGGAAAGCCTGGATTAAGCTACTTGAGCATTGAGCATCAAGATCTATAAGGATAGATCAAAACGCTTAATAGTACTTTCAAATGAGCACATGCCTTGACGTGATCTTGAAGGTGTTCAAGATGGATCAGTCAAAGAAGGAGTTCTTGCCTGAGTTGTAAGGTATGAAGTTAAGACTTAAAGCTCGACCGCGGCAGAATAGAGAGAAAGGACGAAGGTCGTCCCCTATGCTTAAGACATAGGCTCTACAGTATGCTATGCTGTGTACCGCACCTGAAGTGTGCCTTGCCATGAGTCAGTCAAGGGGTACCAGAGTAATCCAAGAATGGATCACAGGACAGCGGTCAAAGTTATCCTTAGTAACTAGTGGACTAAGGAATTTTCTCGATTATGGAGGTGGTAAAAGAGTTCGTCATAAAGGGTTACTTCGATGCAAGCTTAACACCTATCCGGATAGCTCTGAGTAGAGATACCGGATGCATATAATGGAGCAACAATTTAGAATAGCTCCAAGTAGAACAGTTATTTGGAATAGCTCCAAATAGAGCGTGGTAGCTACATCTAGGAGATGACATAGAGATTTGTAAAGCACACACGGATCTGAAAGGTTCAGACCCGTTGACTAAAACCTCTCTCACAAGCAACATGATCAAACCTAGAACTCATTGAGTGTTAATCACATAGTGATGTGAACTAGACTACTCTCTCTAGTAAACTCTTGGGTGTTAGGCACATGGCGATGTGACCTGTGAGTGTTAATTACATGGCGATGTGAACTAGATTATTGACTCTAGTGCAAGTGGGAGACTGTTGGAAATATGCCCTAGAGGCAATAATAAATTAGTTATTATTATATTTCCTTGTTCATGATAATCGTTTATTATCCATGCTATAATTGTATTGATAGGAAACTCAGATACATGTGTGGATACATAGACAACACCATGTCCCTAGTGAGCCTCTAGTTGACTAGCTCGTTGATCAATAGATGGTTACGGTTTCCTAACCATGGACATTGGATGTCGTTGATAACGGGATCACATCATTAGGAGAATGATGTGATGGACAAGACCCAATCCTAAGCATAGCACTAGATCGTGTAGTTCATATGCTATAGC
>NC_053022.1:314610151-314642595 GCF_003073215.2 Triticum urartu | reverse complement strand
TGGCAAGAGAGAGGGGTCGTCAACTCCGTAGTCGTACTGGGTAGTAGCGGCGTCGGTCTCGGTGTCTAGCGAGAGAAGAGGGGGAAGAAATAATAAATATAATGCAAAAAAATGCATGGCGATGCATGACATGGCAAGTAGCGGTGCTAGGGGTGCCCTAACGCGGTATGAAGTGATACCGGTGAAGGGGGGAAACATCCGGGAAAATATCCCTGGTGTTTTGTGTTTTCGGACAGATGAGTCAGAGAGGGAAAGTTGCATATTCGCTATGCTAGGGATGCGTGGCGGACGAACGGGTTGCGTAACCGGATACGTCTCGTCGTTCTGAGCAACTTTCATGTACAAAGTTTTTCCATCCGAGCTACAGTTTATTTTATTTTAATTTTACAAGATTTAAATTGTTTTTAGGATTTATTTAATTGTTTAAATCAACACTATTCAGAATAGTGTTTGTTAACGTCATCATGACGTCAGCATTGACCTGGTCAACCCGATAGGTGGGTCCCGCATGTCATACACTGCTCAATTTAATTAGGGTTTAGCTAATTAATTACTGTTTAATTAAATTAAATTATTAGTTAGATTAATTAAACTTGATTAATTAACTTAATTAATTAATTAATAGTTTAATTAATTTTATTAATTAATTTTTATTTTATTTTATTTATTATTTTTAATAGACGTTTTGGGCGCGGGCCCCGTTTGTGATAGGCCCATAGGGGCCTATCGGGTTCGGGCATGCGGGCGCCAGCCCGAACGGGCGTGTGCCCGGTGGGGCGAGGCCACCGGGGTGTAGCGGCAGGCGCAGGCTGCAGGATGCAGCGGGGCGGTCGGCAGAGGCCGCGGGTCGCGCGCGGCGGGGCGACGTTGTTCGCGCACGGGCGGAGCCGGGCGCTGGCTCGCGCGCGCTGGGCAGCAGTGAGCACCACGGGCGCAGCGGGGGGGGGGGGTGCGGCTGCGCGGGCCGACGAGGCCGTGGCATCGCTGCGAGGCAGGGCAGCACGCGGGCGAGTGACGAGTAGCCAGAGGGGGAGCGGTTGCAGCTGCGGGTGAATGGGTGCGGCGGTGCGGCCGACGGAGCAGGCAACGGTGACTTGAAGGGCAGCAGCAGTGGAGCAAGGGCGCGGCCGTCGTGGGCGACGCGGGGAGGCGGCGCACGGCGAGCACGACTTGGTCGCGAGGAGCACGGCGCAGAGGGCGCGCTGGGCGCGGTGAGCGCGTGCTCACCGCGGGCGCGCGCGTGGGTGGTTTAGCGTGCGGTGACCGCGAGCGAGGCGTTAGGCAGAGGAAGGGAGAGGCCCCGGGCCTCACCAACGTTGATGGGGAGACGGGGCGCCGAGGCTTGCTGGCGGCCGGCGGGGAAGAGGACGAGGATGTGAGGTCCGACGAGGAGGAGGTCAAGGTTGCGTCCGACGCGGGGCGGGGCTTGGCGACGCCGGCGAAGACGGTGGGGCGGCTCCGGCGAGGTGGCGCCGCGGGGGAGGACGGAGGCGCGGTGGGGCGGCGACCGGTGACGGAGCCCAGCGGCGGTGGTCGGCGACAAGCGACGGGGCGTTGTGAGTGGCACAGGGGCGAGGCGCTCGATCCGATCTGGATCGGGAGGGCGGGTGAGAGAGAGATCGGGGGTGGGGGGTTTGTGCGGTCGTGGGCTAGGGTTTCGGTGGGTGTGGGGGTTAAGTGAGTGAAGGGGGCCGACAGGACTAGTGGGCTAGCCGGCTGGGCTGTTTGGCCCAGATGGCCAGGGGAGTTTTCTTCTTTTCATTGTTTTATTTATGTTTGTCTTTTTCTTTTCTATTTATTTTTACTTTACTGTTTTATTTTAGTTTCCTAAATTGCATTAGTTTTGTAAAACATTCAACTAGCACCTAAAATAGTAACATTAATTATATCACCGCCATAATAACTTTGGCACCTAGCTAAAATAGTTTAGTATTTTATAAAATACAACAGGAGTATAATTAATTGTTTTTGCTATTGTTTTAATCACTTTAGGGTATTTAATTATTTTATAAAGATGTTGTTTCTTCACCAATATTATCCATGATTTATTTGTCACATTAAGAACATTATAGTTTTGACTTTTGAAAACTTTGTTGTTTGCCTTTAACTCAAATTTAAATTTGAAACGTTTTGAACTAACGCGAGATTAACAATAGTAACCGCGGTGACGTGGCATCATTAACAGGGAATTACTGTAGCTTAAATATCCGGGCATCACAATTCTTCTCCACTACAAGAAATCTCGTCCCGAGATGTAAGAGGTAGAGTAAGGGGAAAGATGTGGTTACGAAATTCTATCGAGTCTTCTCGGTCTTGGTTGCTTTTCTCAAAGAGGTCGATCCATAGAGTTGATTTCTTCATTCCTATGATTTAGTCGTCATGATGAAGCCGGCATCCTTTGTACAGGATCTCCATCGTAGTTACGAAAGAATAAAGGGTGGTTATTCCGAAAGAACGGACCTCTACAAGGTTGACTACCTGGTCGATAACATCGAGGAAGGTGGCGGAAAGTAACTCCCGAATTAAAACTTAAGAAAATATCGAGAGCAAAGTAAGGAGGTATCATGGGAAGTTTCGAGCGGGCAGGCAATCGTTCGATGCCTGAAACAGGGCGTGAAAGGGGTTCAAAGCAATGGGGATAACTATTGTGCCTGATACCAGTATAGATCACTAGGAAGGTGGCTCGCGAATTACATACGAGGTCACGCGCGAGGTACAACCTTGGGGACAGGGGTGTACAGGAGAGTCAGGTTTCGTTCCTGTGGAACTGTGGGTTGTGGGCCCACCATGTGGTTTAAAGTAGAAAGGGGGCTGACATCTTACACGGTCACGATAGCAAGGCATGTTAGAGGGTAGCCTGTCAGTTAGGTCGGCAACAACATCGATACCAAGGGCGAGGGACGAAGAGAACCATTTTCCTGCTCGTTGAACGAGGCGAACCAATAGGCAAAGTTCTCGTCCATCGGCGGTTATCGGAATGTCATCAACAATAGTAACAGGTTCTTACTGGCAGAGTGGTACAATGAAGTGCTTACCTAAGCAGGGAATTATCACTGCTTAGTTAAGTCAGATTACTGGAAAGGTTAAACAAGTAATGGAAAGGAAAATATGTTTAAACACATATTTCAGGGTATATCCTTCTCAAGGACAAGCAGATCATGATATCCAGGACATGATAGAAGTAGAAAACCATTTAGGTAAGGGGAAATAAATTTCATGACATTACCCATACAACAGTGCATGGATAATTGAGCAGGAAACATTTAGCATTGGGCTTCAAATGTTCTTGTTGAAAATCGGAGTATCACAGACATGCTTCGAGATAGCATTGACATGGTCACTAGGTAAAGATCAGACTTTGGATACAAGGATCCATCCGGAACAATTTACAGAATAAGCCTTACAATTCCCTCATGGAAGAATGGCTAACCTTGCCAAAACGGAAACTATAATAATAGGTCCTCCGGCCAGGTGTGCTAGGCAAGTCATCACCTTATTGGGTCAAAGAGCAAGGCTATAACTCACGGGAATATGTTCCAACCACCATATCTGACCGAGATTCAGATCTGGCTAATTGGGGTCAGGATACCTCAGACTCAAGATGCCTGAGAAGAAAAGGTGCAACACAATTTGACGAGGTGAAATTGTAAGATCCTCAGGAAATGAACTATGGAAGCGAGTTCTGAAACAAGAGTTCATCATTAAACCAAGGAGAGGGTGAGGAGGTGACTGATGAACTCAGCACCAATTCATTGAGATTTCCAAAAAGATGGATTTCCACAAATATATGAACAAGGAGATAACATTTGCCAGATCAAATGATATAACGATGTATGCTCGAGGAAACCATACATAATTAAACATTGGTTGAAAAGTGCACCCGAAATATGGGTTGGGTTGCACGACCAGAGTCAGAATGGCGATTGAGCAACCAAGACTCCAAATTGGAATTATTGTCCATTAACTCTGAAGCAATAGGGTTGCTGGAGATAATAAATTCGCACAACATAGTTCACTCAACACGGGGACCAAGAAAAGAATGGTGATGGTGAGAAGCATCATTGTATCAAGAATTCTTAAGAGGTGGTGAGATTCTCACGACATTCTTGACATAAAAGATGGTAATACTCCAAGGTAAAGAAGAACAAATCATGGGTAGCAAGGAACTCAAGGTATAACACAAAACACGAACAAGTTTGTGTTGGAGGGAAGGAAATAAAGTTGTCGATGATAACACAAATCATCAAGGGCAAGGATGGTCTTTCTCATCATGAATTCAATTGATATTCTGGAAGAGCTCAGAATGCTGATGATGATCACGACACATTTTTCGAGGGATTTCCTGAAGATGTAATCGATTGGCGATGACATCAAGTCAAAGGAATGATGAAGCGAAAGGTTATTGGAACCACAAGTATGACACAAACTCGAAATCAAGCTTGCTAATCAAGGCAAAATGATATGATGAGGAAGATTGACGTAAGCTTATCTCATCGTCGAAAGTTGTACTCCGGGAATAAGGACCAGGTAACACAGTTAAAATCAGCACAATAATGATATAGCCAATCAGGCTAGGAATGACTTGAAGGATTATTAAACTCGTAAGCAACGAGAATTACTTAGAGTTATTGAATCATAGTGCGGAATCAATTCACTTATCGGTGTTCTCGGGTGACTAATAACTCAGAACCCGGGGAAAATCTGAAAACGGCGAGAAGCAATACTAGATGAAGACTCATAGGAAGCAACACAGTTCTTTGATATTCTCGAGATATCAGGGGGGTAATGCTCAACGACAGATCAAAGTAGAGGTTGGGCTAGGGTATTGCTCTGCAGAAGACAAGTGCTTAAACTTGCACGAGAAATGATATTTAAAGGAGAACATGGTCGGAACCACGATTGCAAAAGGCCAGATCCCGGAGATAAGATGAACAAATACCAAGGGAATAATTAATTAAGAAAAGCTTTAATGATAAGATCTACATCGTGTCCATGGGCATGAACACAAAGTTCAAGGTCGACTCCCACTTCTCCAATGCATAACCTTTCATTCACTGCTCTACTAAAAATGATTTGAGTGCGAAGATCTACCTGGTAAATTACTAGAGGAGTATGAACCTTGGAAAACTTTCGGGTTCACACAGATTAAGGAAGGCATAGGTTCAACACATCGGGGCTTCTTAGAGCATATACCATGAACTTCAGGAGTAAATAACACAAGCTCAAAAGTAGAGCATGGTTGACAAAGTAGAGGATATAATTTACCAAAGGCATTATGTATCAGGTAAAAATCTCACAAGAATTTTGGTTGTGAAGGACACTGTCGGATAATAACCCTGCAATGGGTATGGCGGTCCACAACGGGGCTGATGTGAGTATCGATACTCAATCAGAGGAAGAATGAATGCCAAGGCATCAGATTATAGAAACAACTGACTAAGGCCTTGTTTGGTTCAGCTTTTATCGATGGATTCCGCTACCGCGCAGCAGAATCTGAACCAAAGGACGAACCCAGTAGAATCCGATTCCAGAAATCCGCTGTCAAAATCTGAACCAAAAGCGAAAGCAGCCCAGGACGTGCTTTCCAAAATCTGATTCCGCTGCGGGCCAAAATCTGAAAAAGCTGTATCAGCTGGTTTGCCAAATGACCTACATCTTTTTCACATCAGATTTTCCACAGCTATTTTTCCACAACAGATTTTTCACAGTTGCTTTTAGAAATCCACAGCCGAACCAAACAGGGCCTAATTCAAAGCTTAATGCAAATAATTTTATGATTTCCAAACTAAGGGATCATAAGCAATCATTCTGATCGAAAATGAATAAGTTCAATAGACTTAGAAGCACAACCGATCAAGGCATTGATTGGTCAAGAACCAGCTCATATCCAAATGATGTCTGAGACGGAAGGATAATCCTAGGATTCGACTGATGATTGTGAATATTCACAACTTATTGAATCAATGGACACGAAATGATAGTGACAGAGGATGTCAACGGAGATTACTAGAAGTATGGAATTAACCATAATGCAGGAAGGCAAGGAAATCAAGAGCAATGGGCTGCTGAGGATTTTCAGAAAATCGAATGGTATTTCGAGGACTTATGTGAAACACATGAACGACTAGGAATGAGCGGATACTCGGCAAGTGGGAGGAATTATCCGTAGGGGTATTTATGTGGCTAGTAACTGCAAGGCAGTAGGCACAAAGTATTCTCGGAATATCCAAAGAATTTCAGGGTATCTTGTAATAACAAGAACAATTGGAAGTGAAGCTATGGACGACAAGTGTATGTAGTTATCCATAAGGGTTTATCGATGGTCGGGAATAACAAAAGCGGTGCGCACAAAGTCTCGAGAGAATATGGAAGAGTATCTTCGGAATCTTCTGGTGAAGTCGACCATCATCTGGAATGAAGGAGCTCTCCGGGAGAAAGTATGTATGAGAACCTAGAGTTAGAGTTAGCAAAACCATTTAACCCGAATAGAAGAGAGATCAGAATCCCAGAGTATAGACGAGGAGTAAACGATCCTAATACCTCCCAATGGCGACGTGGGTCCATAAGACACACAGCCATGTTAGTAAAAGTTTTGCAATGACTAGACTCGACTTCGGCCAAGGAGTGTGGAAGGGGGATTCCTACAGGCAGTTGGCTCTGATACCAACTTGTGACGCCCCCGATTCAATCGTACACTAATCATACACGCAAACGTGTACGATCAAGATCAGGGACTCACGGGAAGATATCACAACACAACTCTACAAATAAAATAAGTCATACAAGCATCATATTACAAGCCAGGGGCCTCGAGGGCTCGAATACAAGAGCTCGATCATAGACGAGTCAGCGGAAACAACAATATCTGAGTACAGACCTAAGTTAAACAAGTTTGCCTTAAGAAGGCTGGCACAAACTGGGATACAGATCGAAAGAGGCGCAGGCCTCCTGCCTGGGATCCTCCTAAACTACTCCTGGTCGTCGCCAGCGGACTGCACGTAGTAGTAGGCACCTCCCGGGTAGTATGTAACACCCTCGATGCGACTATATCTCCCACGTGTCGAGGCACGACTTAGAGGCATAATCGCATTGAAGGCATATGTCGCAAGTGAGGTAATCTTCACACAACCCATGTAATATAATAAGGGAAAGAGATTACATAGTTGGCTTACAATCGCCACTCCACACAATTACAGGAATAAAGCATTACAACAACCAAATACAATCAGGGCCCGACTACGGAGCCAAAATAAAAGAAGAACCCCAAATGCGACAAAGGTCCCCGATCGACCCCAACTGGGCTCCACTACTGAACAACTAGAATGAAACAACACAAAGGACAAGATCTTCATCGAGCTCCTCCTTGAACTTGGTTGCGTCATCTGCACGGACTCATCGGCACCTGCAAGCTGGTTTTGGAAGTATCTGTGAGCCACGGGGACTCGGCAATCTCGCACCCTCGCGATCAAGACTATTTAAGCTTATGGGTAAGGTAAAGGTATGAGGTGGAGCTGCAGCAAGCGACTAGCATATATGGTGGCTGACATACGCAAATGGGAGCGAGAAGAGAAGGCAAAGCACGGTCGATAAAAGTATGATCAAGAAGTGATCCTGGACTACCTACGTCAAGCATAACTCCAACAACTGTGTTCACTTCCCGGACACCGCCGGAAAGAGACCATCACGGTTACACACGCGATTGATTCATTTTAATTAAGGTCAAGTTCAGGTTTTCTACAACCGGACGTTAACAAATTCCCATCTGCCCATAACCGCGGGCACGGCTTTCGAAAGTTCAAATCCCTGCAGGGGTGTCCCAACTTAGCCCATGACAAGCTCTCACGGTCAACGAAGGAATAGACCTCCTCCCGAGACATTCTGATCAGACTCGATATCCCGGTTCTTCAAGACATCCTCGACAATGGTAAAACAAGTCCAGCAAAGCCGCCCGATGCGCCGACATCCTGATGGGAGCTGCACATATCTCGTTCTCAGGGCAACACCGGATAGGTCAAGCTACGAGTAAAACCATCCCTCAAGTTTCCCCGAGGTGGCCCCACAGGCTGCCCATTTTGGACCAACACTTAGACAAGCACTGGCCCGGGGGGGTTAAAATAAAGATGACCCTCGAGAGAGCGACTCCCAAGGGAAAAGTAGGTGGTGGTGAGGCAAATGGTAAAACCAAGGTTGGGCATTGCTGGAGGAGCTTTACTTAAGGCGAACTGTCAAGGGGTTCCCATTATTACCCAACCGCGTGAGGAACGCAAAATCCGGGAACATAACACCGATATGACGGAAACTAGGGCGGCAAGAGTGGAACAAAACACCAGGCATAAGGCCGAGCCTTCCACCCTTTACCAAGTATATAGATGCATTAAGTAAATAAGATACATAGTGATATCCCAACAAGTAAATAAATGTCCCGACAAGGAACGGTCTCCAATCTTCACCTGCAACTAGCAACGCTATAAGAGGGGCTGAGCAAAGCGGTAACATAGCCAATAAATGGTTTGCTAGGGCAAGGTGGGTTAGAGGTTCAACATGGCAATTTGGGAGGCTGACAAGCAAATGGTAGGCATCGTAGCATTGGCATAGCAAAAGAGCGAGCAGCTAGCAAAGCAAAGATAGTAGTGATTGCGAGGGTATAATCATCTTGCCTGAGATCCCGCAAGGAAGAAGAACGATTCCGTGAAGAAGACAAACGGAACGTAGACGAACGAATCCTCTCAACACGACGTTATCGGAACCAACCCGAAGAAGCACACCGGAAAGAAGCAAACAATCATGGTAAACAACCATCACATAATCATGGCATGATGCACAATCAAGTATGATGCATGTCCGATTTAAATATGCATGGCATGGCAAAGTGCACAAGCAGTCCTACAAATTAAGTGGAGCTCAATATGCATCGGGATGCATATTGCTCAATATGCATCGGGATGCATATTGACAAAACACCACATCAATTATTTAGTTCTCTCTCGTTTATGTACCCCAACAATATTAAATGTTGACTAACATGGCAAGAGGGTGAAGCAAATGTAAACTACCTATCTAGTCAAGGTTAAATGAGGCCGGAAGCAACGAACAACAATTCCGGAAACTCCTCATATGCATATATTAGGTTTGGTACTGTTCTGCCCTAAACATTATTTTAGAGTTGTTAAGCATGCAAAATGAAGCCACCATGTTAAACTAGGCATTTTTCTACCCCATTTACATATAAATTATTAAAATCGGAGCTACGGTTATTTAGTTATGAATTAAATCATTTTAACATGGCATAGGAGCAAAATAATGCAAACATCATTTTAAACATTTTAACATGGCAAGAAAGTTGGATATTATTAATCTACACAAAATTCTGAGCAAGTTTCATATATAAAACATTTTAATCCGATGCACGGTTAGTGAGTTATTAAATGCATGAACTAGGGGGACTAATCTGTAAAACAGCAATCTCCGGAATAATAGACAAATTCGCAGGACCCGAAAAAAAAACATATCGGGCCGAATCTGGGGCAAGCCCACAGCAGGAAGGGAAAAAAACAGAGGCGGGCGCTGGGGGTGTGGCCTCACCCAAGTGGGCTTCGGCCCGTGAAGGAGGAGGAGGCAGGCCGAGGCGGGGCGCTGCGCTGGGCCGGACTCGGGCGCTGGAACTGGGCCTGGGAGGCCAAGGCGGGGAGGAGGCCCACGCGGGCGCTCGTCGTTCTCCTCGGTCCAGAGGGGATCGAGGGAAAGCAGGGGGCAGCGGCGCATCTCCGGCGAGGTGGGGAGGCGCTCCCACGGAGGACTCCGGCGACTGGCGGGAACGGACTGCGGTGGATCGGATCCGGCGGATCCCGTCCGTGGGCGAGGGATGGAGCTCGAGGCTACAGGAACCCATGGCGGTGGTTGACCTGTGAGGGAGACAGAGGGCATGAGAGAGAGTGCGAGGAAGGAGGGAAGTAGGCCAGACGGCGAGGGGCTCGCCTGAGAGATCACCGGCGGCGGCACAGCGGGCCCCGGCGACGAACTGCAGCATCGAGGGGCTCCTCCCCTCGAGCGAGGCCCTGGATCAAGCGCGGTGGCGGGGATCCGGCCTGCGCGGGCCTCAGATGGGCTCGGCGGGCCCGCGGCGAAGTGGGGCGCTGGGGAGACACGTGGCGGCGCGCTAGAGGAGGAGGGAGGCGGCGCTGCTGAGGTGGCGGCGCGCGATTGGTCCGGGTGATGTGGAGGCTGGACGCGTCCAGCGGGCACAGACATGTCCGGCGGCGGAGTGGGGAGAAGCTAGGGTTTCATCCGCGAATTGATCCGAAATTTCGGGGAGGGGCTATTTATAGGCATAAGTGGAGTTAGGAGAGTCCAAATGAGGTGCGGTTTTCGGCCACGCGATCGTGATCGAACGACCGAGATGATGGAGCAGAGTTAGGTGGGTTTGGGGCCAAAATGGAAGGGTGTTGGGCTGCAACACACATGAGGCCTTTTCGGTCCCTCGGTTAACCGTTGGAGTATCAAAAGAAGTCCAAATGGTACGAAACTTGACAGGCGGTCTACCGGTAGTAAACCAAGGCCGCTTGGCAAGACTCGGTCCAATCCGGAAATGTTTAATCCCCACACATGAAAGAAAGGTAGAAATGACCACCGAAGAAGAACGGAACGCCTGATTGCAAAACGGACAACGGGGAAAATGCTCGGATGCGTGAGGCGAACACGTATGCAAATGAAATGCACATGAAGACATGATATGCAATGCATGACACGCAAGCAATGACAAGGCAACACCAGCGAATAACTGAACAACACCTGGCATATCGGTCTCGGGGCGTTACATAGTAGTAGTCGTCATCGACGGTGGCGTCTGGCTCCTGGGCTCCAACGTCTGTTCGCAGCAATCGGGTATAGAAAGGGGGAAAATAGGGAGCAAAGCAACCGTGAGTACTCATCCAAAGTACTCGCAAGCAAGAAGCTACACTACATATGTATGCATTGGTATCAAAAGGAATAAGTGTATCATATGTGGACTGAACTGCAGAATGCCGGAATAAGAGGGGGATAGCTAGTCCTCTCGTAGCCTACGCTTCTAGTAACCTCCATCTTGCAGCAGGAGAAGAGAATAAATGGTAAGTTCACCAAGTAGCATCGTGTAGCATAATCCTAACCGATGACCCTCCCCTCGTCGCCCCGTGAGAGAGCGATCACCGGTTGTATCTGGCACTTGGAAGGGTGTGTTTTATTAAGTATCCGGTTCTAGTTGTCATAAGGTCAAGGTACAACTCCAAGTCGTCCTGTTACCGAAGATCACGACTATTCGAATAGATTAACTTCCCTGCAGGGGTGCACCACATAACCCAACACGCTCGATCCCATTTGGCCGGACACACTTTCCTGGGTCATGCCCGGCCTCGGGCTAGCCTCCCGTATACAAGAGTAGGCGTTCCAGTCCAACCCGGCGCGCGCCGCTCAGTCGCTGACGTCACGAAGGCTTCGGCTGATACCATGACGTCGAGTGCCCATAACTGTCCCCGCGTAGATGGTTAGTGCGTATAGGCCAGTGGCCAGACTCAGATCAAATACCAAGATCTCGTTAAACGTGTTATTTTGAAATAACCACGGACGCCGACCAGGGCCAAGCCCACCTCTCTCCTAGGCGGTCTCAACCTGCCCTGTCGCTCCGCCACAGTGTAACCGTCGGGGGCCTCCGGGAACTCAGGCCCACCTCTACCGGGATGGAGCCACCCGCCCCTTCAGCCCCCAACATCGGAATCACTCGCGGGCACTCCTACGAGCCCACCCGACTTTAGTCACCACATGTATAGTATGTATATATATATATATGTGTGTGTGTGTGTGTGTGTGTGTGTGTGTAAGTATAAACCCGTGATCACCTCCCGAAGCGAATCACGGCCCGATAGTATAGCACGGCAGACGGACAAAGAATGTAGGGCCACTAATGATAAACTAGCATCCTATACTAAGCATTAGGATTGCAGGTAAGGTATCAACAGTTGTAGCAACAATGATAGGCTATGCATCAGAATAGGATTAACGGAAAGCAGTAACATGCTACACTACTCTAATGCAAGTAGTATAGAGGAGAGTAGGCGATATCTGGTGATCAAGGGGGGCTTGCCTGGTTGCTCTGGCAAGAGAGAGGGGTCGTCAACTCCGTAGTCGTACTGGGTAGTAGCGGCGTCCGGTCTCGGTGTCTAGCGAGAAGAGGGGGAAGAAATAATAAATATAATGCAAAAAAAATGCATGGCGATGCATGACATGGCAAGTGCGGTGCTAGGGTGCCCTAACGCGGTATGAAGGTGTACCGGTGAAGGGGGGAAACATCCGGGAAAATATCCCTGGTGTTTTGTGTTTTCGGACAGATGAGTCAGAGAGGGAAAGTTGCATATTCGCTATGCTAGGGAATGCGTGGCGGACGAACGGCTGCGTAACCGGATACGTCTCGTCGTTCTGAGCAACTTTCATGTACAAAGTTTTTCCATCCGAGCTACAGTTTATTTTATTTTAATTTTACAAGATTTAAATTGTTTTTAGGATTTATTTAATTGTTTAAATCAACACTATTCAGAATAGTGTTTGTTGACGTCATCATGACGTCAGCATTGACCTGGTCAACCCGACAGGTGGGTCCCGCATGTCATACACTGCTCAATTTAATTAGGGTTTAGCTAATTAATTACTGTTTAATTAAATTAACTTATTAGTTAGATTAATTAAACTTGATTAATTAACTTAATTAATTAATTATTAGTTTAATTAATTTTATTAATTAATTTTTATTTTATTTTATTTATTATTTTTAATAGACGTTTTGGGCGCGGGCCCCGTTTGTGATAGGCCCATAGGGGCCTATCGGGTTCGGAGATGCGGGCGCCAGCCCGAACGGGCATGTGCCCGGTGGGGCGAGGCCACCGGGGTGCAGCGGCAGGCGCAGGCTGTAGGATGCAGCGGGGCGGCCGGCAGAGGCCGCGGATCGCGCGCGACGGTGCGACGTTGTTCGCGCACGGGCGGAGCCGGGTGCTCGCTCGCGCGCGCTGGGCGCCATTGAGCACCACGGGCGCAGCGGGGGGGGGGGTGCGGCTGCGCGGGCCGACGAGGCCGTGGCATCGCTGCGAGGCAGGGCAGCACGCGGGCGAGTGACGAGTAGCCAGAGGGGGAGCGGTTGCAGCTGCGGGTGAATGGGCGCGGCGGTGCGGCCGACGGAGCAGGCAACAGTGACTTGAAGGGTAGCAACAGTGGAGCAAGGGCGCGGGCGCGGCCGTCGTGGACGACGCGGGGAGGCGGCGCACGGCGAGGACGACTTGGTCGTGAGGAGCACGGCGCAGAGGCGCGCTGGCGCGATGAGCGCGCGCGTGGGTGGTCTAGCGTGCGGTGACCGCGAGCGAGGCGTGAGGCAGAGGAAGGGAGAGGCCCCGGGCCTCAGCAGCGTTGACGGGGAGAGGGGGCGCCGAGGCTTGCTGGCGGTCGGCGGGGAAGAGGACGAGGACGCGAGGTCCGACGATAAGGAAGTCGAGGTTGCGTCCGACGCGGGCGGGGCTTGGCGACGTCGGCGAAGACGGTGGGGCGGCTCCGGCGAGGTGGCGTCGCGGGGGAGGACGGAGGCGCAGTGGGGCGGCGACCGGTGACGGAGCCCAACGGCGGTGGTCGGCGACAAGTGACGGGGCGTCGCGAGGGGCACAGGGGCGAGGCGCTCGATCCGATCTGGATCGGGAGGGCGGGTGAGAGAGATCGGGGGTGGGGGTGGGGGGTTGTGCGGTCGTGGGCTAGGGTTTCGGCGGGTGTGAGGGTTAAGGGAGTGAGGAGGCCGGCAGGACTAGTGGGCTAGCCGGCTGGGTTGTTTGGCCCAGATGGCCAAGGGAGTTTTCTTCTTTTCATTGTTTTATTTATGTTTGTCTTTTATTTATTTATTTATTTTTACTGTACTGTTTTATTTTAGTTTTCTAAATTGCATTAGTTTTGTAAAACATTCAACTACACCTAAAATAGTAACATTAATTATATCACCGCCGTAATAACTTTGGCACCTAGCTAAAATAGTTCAGTATTTTATAAAATACAACAGGAGTATAATTAATTGTTTTTGCTATTGTTTTAATCACTTTAGGGTATTTAATTATTTTATAAAGATGTTATTTCTTCACCAATATTATCCATGATTTATTTGTCATATTAAGAACATTATAGTTTTGACTTTTGAAAACTTTATTGTTTGCCTTTAACTTAAATTTGAATTTGAAACATGTTGAACTAACACGGGATTAACAATAGTAATAGCGGTGATGTGGCATAATTAATAGATAATTACTGTAACTTAAATATCCGGGCGTCACATGGGCCTAGCTAGAAAAAGAAAGAAGAGAGAGATTAGAGGCTGGCAGTGGGCCTTTTCCAGCCAAAAAGTAATGCCGGCGCTCTCATCTGCTCCCCGATTCCCCGAGTTTCACTTGCGTGCGCCAGCCGTAGTTTTTGTTAAATCCGACGAAAAAGAAGACTGTGGAAGTGCGACTGGAATGCTTTTTTAACACTGGTGTTAAAAAAAGTCTCTTGGGGCCGTCCCGGGGGCGCGGCTGGAGATGCCCGGGAGGTTGTTACCGCCGAACGCCGCCGCAATGGGCTTTCCCTTCGCCGCCGCCGCTGCCCGACCTGCCATGGCATCCAACCTCCCTGGTTGGTCGATGCTTGACTGCTTCGTGTTCTGGAGCGAGAACTTCGCCTTCCCCAAGGACGCCGCCTCAACCCTGGCCTCCGGCACCAACTCCATGGACCAAAAGTTCCGGATCTGCTTCAAACTCGTCGACCCGCCGGAGGTGTCCCGCCTTTATCTGCAAATGGAGGAAGGCCTGTGGCAGTCCCATAGCTTCGAAATCGTCGCGGCCCACCGCGCCGCGGTGCTCCTCCAGATGAGCTACCCCATCCAGGTGCCAGGCTACGACACCATCATCCCGATGGTCGACCACTTCCTCTACCGCGCCGCCAGCTGGCTCCTCGCCGTCTCTGGAGCGGCTCCCCGCTCTTGACGGGACCATCGCCGAGATCCAGGACAGAATCAAGGCCAGGGCCAGTGACGACGCCACCACGAATCAGCTTTTGCGCAGGCTGCATTGCCTGGACCTAGGCGTCCTGTGCCGCGGAGGGGGCGAGGTCGCCGTCGCAGAGCTCGAGATCACCGGGTCCATGGCGCCGCCCAAGCTCCACGTCCTGTGCCCGTCCACCTCTAGCGGTTGGGAGGTCAAGCATCCGCCCATCATTCCCTGCGACGATGCCAGGGAATTTGATCTGGAGGAGTTCTTGCGGTGCTTTGATGCTCACGCCGTCGTCCCCTTCAGGAGCTACCTGTGCTGGGTGGATTACTCCCTTGGCATCCTGTTCTGCGATGTGTTCGACGAGAGCCCCAAGCTCCTATACCTGGAACTCCCAGCTCAATTGCCCCGATTGCATCGCGAAGTCATGGGCCGAGCATGGGCGGATGCGTACCACGTCGTCGGCGTCACAGAGGGCGAGGTCATGAAATTTGTCAAACTTGTCCATGACAAGGACAGGTTCTCTGAAACCATCGGACCTGCCACTGATGCTTTCACCATCACCTCCTGGGCACTTAGAATAACAGAAAGCGACGGCGTGATGAAGTGGGAGCAGGATGCATTTCTTAGATCCAGCGAGATCGGGTTTGATGGATTCACGCATCTTCCTCGTGTTGAGTCCTCTGGATCGGTTAGGGTTAAGGATTCACGGTGGTCTCACGGTGGTCTTTACCTTTTCCTTGAATCGATGAGCCCGAGCCGGTGGCCATGGTGGTGCTGTGTCGCACGGGGGTGATGCCAGAGATGGCGAGGTGGTGGCGGAGCTTCTCGTCAGCACTGCACTAACCCTAGATCGGTAGGGGATTAGGTGGGGTGTACGGCGCTGCGACGAACCTCGTGATGCGAGCCGCCGACCCCAACCTTTTTATATAGTGCAGGTGACAGGGACCCGTCACCCATAGTGGGTTGAGCACCCCCAATCAGGGCGCGGATCTAAGGGCCCGGTGGGCCGTTGGGCCCACACGGTGGAGATCATCCTAACATTCTCCCCCTTGATCTCAACTTTTACTTTTGACCTTATACTTTTACTTTACTTGTTTCATAACAGATCAATACATAGAACATGTTTCATTGTCACAGCTCAATTGCCGATAGAATCAGCCAGCCACAATGTACCTCTTTGTTTTGAAACAAATTCTTTAACCTTGGGCCCTTTTATTGTCCGGAAATTTTAGACTATACCATAAAACCCATGTCGATTGTGTGTTCTCCGAACACACTGGGCGGTAAGCCTTTAATAAGCAGATCTGTAAACACTTGTATGTTGCTTTTATGCTTCAAGCATTTCTACTTAATTCCGGACTTCCTCCTTTACAACGCATAACTCTATGTTAGTGTGTTTGGCATCAACACTTGACTCATTGTCATAGGAGCGAAAAACTTAAAAAGGTTATTGCTGTTGTAAACCATTATCAACTCCGGGTACAGGTCTTCATAACCATTTTGCCTGTCCCTCAGCCTCATATCAAGCTATAACATATCTTTGCATCACATTGATGATAATTGTTTCATTCTTTGGAGCTTTTCCACACCAAACTCCAAGTGTGAAAGTTAGCGACAATTATGAATTTCGCTATGCATTTCACAAGTCTTGTCTTTGTACTCACAACCTTTTGAGAGCACTTATTTCTTTCAACTCCCTTCCAGTGATCTATATATGGACTGGACATTGTCAAAACAATTCGGATATGTGAACTGTGTCAGGGTAATGTATTGAGCTTCCAACAACTGAAGCATATGGTACCATATCCTTTTTCAATCTTTTCTCATCAACTTTTGGAACACCATAGTTTCCAGTTCCATTACCCTTGACTATAAGAACAGGCGTAGGTTTTCTCGCATGCATACTTTAGAGACCTTTCTTAGCATGTCCATTCGACATCCCTAATACCCCCTTTTATCCTTTTCTTCGTGAATCTCGCTACTTATAACGAGAGACACTCTACTGAGAACATTCTTTTAACTTTGAGGACAAGAACTTCTTTTCTCCTGCTGCAGTAGGTTGACATCACCACTAGCAAGTAGGATGTCATCCACATGCACAGGATTAGGAAATGAATTTCCCATTCTATAACTTTGCACGA
Source organism: Triticum urartu (assembly GCF_003073215.2). Lineage (NCBI taxonomy): Eukaryota > Viridiplantae > Streptophyta > Magnoliopsida > Poales > Poaceae > Triticum > Triticum urartu. The sequence goes on along the minus strand of NC_053022.1, from coordinate 314,625,434 downwards.
ATACAATTGTCCTCTCATTTTTTAACCCAAAACAACATTTGATTGCTTTAGTCCATAAAGGACTTCTTCAGGTAGTATCCTTTGTGTTCTTTACTTTCATCTTATGTAACTCAGATCATAATATCTTTCATCTGATGTAACTCAGATCATGATGTGCTACCAACACTCATTGTAATCTATTCAGTGCAAAACGCGCAAAAACCTTTCGATTTAAGTTGTGTTTTACACCTTTACATATTTCCTTTGGAGTCACATTGTCCTTGTAGACTCTTTACAGCCTACTGTTTTGGCTCCATTGGAAATTACTCATCAGTCCCAAACATCGTCGGAATGCACAATTTCATTTCATCTCACATAGTCTCTTATCATTTAGATAAGCAGACACTTCACAAAGCTCGAATGAGCGCTTTAAATGAGGTGGGATCAACCTCCATTTGAATTTCACTAACATAGACTTTATAGTAATTAGAAGTATCTGTTTTTCTCATTTCTTGAGACCATCGGTTTCTCAGGTACTGGCACTTCTCTTGTATGGGGATATAGGTCATACAACATGCTCTCCCAGATTACTCCATCTTCACTAAAAATGACGTATCTTTAAACTTTATAATTTGGGTTTATTCTGTTAAAACTTTCTTCTTTATGACACTTTAAGCACCGTCTTAGTATTCCTTACTCTGCTTTCGGAACTGTAAAAGATCCAGAAATACAACTATTTCTTTTCTTTAGGGGTATTAATATGACCGTCATACTCCCCCAGACGATCACATTCTTCATCACATTATCTAAAGTATAGGGGAGTTTCATCATTCTTAATTTATCTCATATATCTTTCTCCCCCTTGAAATGTGACAAGAACTTTTCTGCCACAATTTCGAAAACCATCGATAACTCTTGTGAATTGAGGAAACTTTGATTATCTACTTCATTCATCAGATTACTTCATACGAAATGAAGTTATCTCTTCATACAAAATGAAGTTATCTTTTATCTAGTATGGGAGTACTTTTTCCTCATTTCATTTTAGAAACTCAACAGAGTTCTTTATCATTAGTACTTTTGCAAGTCACACTTGCATATCATTCTTATCTTTAGTTTCATCTGTAACTTTTAATCTCTTTGGATTTATTGAGTGCTTAATGACCATTACACATAAGGTGTACGGTTGATACTAGGAAAGCATAATAGCTACTCCATACTTTTCTCCTAGAGTGAGACACATTAAGCACATGAGTCATCATATCTTTCTCCTGTCATACAGGATAAGTCCTTTGCCAGAATTTCTCCTGACATATAGGATTTTTGACATAATACTATGTCAACTTTACCCAGTTACGCATGTATTTTCCCAGACTTTCCCCGCCATGCGGGTTTTATCATAATCCTCTTTCCCGCTATGCAGGTAATTCCCTGTAAGGAACATGAATGCCAGAATTGGCTATTTTGACTGCATATTCAATCATCAAATTTATAAATAAATCCGAATGCTCTTTGACACACATGCTTAATCCGATGTTGGTCAAATTAAACACACATGTTGCTTGTTTCATCTCAAATCATGTTGACTGAAAAATCTTCTTCATATAGAATACATGAAAGACATTCGTCAACCAAGACTCTCAATGATCTATCTGTTTTCTGCTCTTGGATTAATATCCAAGAATTCTTTTCTTTTGAAGCCATTCTTTAGAGAGAACATACTCCCTCACGTTATGACCTTTCTTGGTCATCTTTCGGGTCACAAGTACCCAACCATTCGCTTTCATAAATGAAAGCATGAAAAACTTTTAGTCTGAGAAAACTTAGCCAATAATATACAATAATGAGCATAATAATAACCCTACGTTGGTTTGGTTAAAAAATATGCACATTACACTTTTGTAAAACTTCCTTTTTATACTCTAAATCACCGTTTTGGTAGAATTAGAATAAAATTCATTCTTCTACATTAATTCCATATCACCGTTGGGCGGAAATGAAAATAATGCATATAACTCATAAACAATGTGATGATAGTATTTCTATTAAATAACTTTGCTCAGAAATAATAATCATCATCAACTTTATTGCAGCGGAAAACTAGCAATATACATTTCTCAGTCTTTATCAAATTCTCTGGAAAAAAAGGTCACTTTGATACAAAATTTATCAGAGATTTGAACTTTTAACTATAAGACTCATTGAATTATAATATTGTCATCATCAACGTTGGTCAGAAAATAACAATACCATAATTAAACTTTAATCAAATATCTTTGTACTGTCATAGCATAAGCTATCTGAATCTGATTTCACCCATAAGTGAAAAAACTTCTCTCAAAAAACCTGTTCATCCAATTAAATTTTCCCGTTGGTTCCAATTTAATTCTCTCAAAAAACCTGTTCATCCAATTAAATTTTCCCGTTGGTTCCAATTTAATTGAAGGATAATACTTTTTCTTTCTTTGTAAAAGAGTACTATTAATTATTTATGCAGCGGAAAAACATGAATAAAAAATTCATGAACCTTTTACTGTTTACAGAAACTTTTCTTTGACTAATAAAACTTCATGAACTTTATTATTTTTCTTTATAAAATTCATGAACTTTTCTTTTTCTGAAAATTTTCTATTTTCATTTTTTCTTTTAATTTTCAGAAACTTTTCTATTTTCTAAACAAAATTTTCGTTGGAAGAATTTGCATAGAAAACTATTTGAAGTCTGCCCAGAAAATTGAACAAATAACAAAACAGAAGGAAAAAAACTGCTGCTGGAATGGCGTGCGGCTGCGGCCTCGGCCCAGCCGCCCAGCTGGCCTCGACCCAGCGCGGTCCAGCCGCCCAGCCTCCACTTTCGGCCCAGCCGCCCATATGAGCCGGCGCCGCTCGTTCTTGGCCGTCGGATGAAATCCGATGGTCCAGCGCGACGATCGCCCGAACAAAACAGGCTCCAGCCATCGGGGAGAAACCCTAGCGCTCATCTCTCCCTTCGAGAGCCGCTCCCTCCTGTCGCTCCTCTCTGTCCCGACCGCGTCGGGCCACCGCGCCGCGCCCGGTCGCCGGCGACGGCGACGACTGCCGCCGCACCGGCCGCGCCGATCTGCAGCGCTCTTTCCCTTTCCCCTCCTTTCTCCTTCCCTTTCTCCTTCTCGCTCGCGACCACGGCCTCTTTCCAGGTTGCCGGGCCACCGCGCCGCTCGCAGTCGTCGGCGACGGCCACCGCGCTGCGAGCCTTTCTTTCCCTCTTCTTTTCTGTCTCTCCCTTCCGCCAATACTTAGCAAAGAGAGAGAGAGAGAGAGAGAGAGAGAGAGAGAGAGAGAGAGAGAGAGAGAGAGAGAGAGAGAGAAGCTCGACGGCCTTCTCTGCCCCGTTGTGCTCGACGACGGCGGAGCGGTCGACGATGGCGCCGTTGCCATTCGTTTCGCCGGTCGCGCGTTCCCTTACGGTGAGCGCGCCGTCGTCGAAACGTTTGACCGCGGTGCCCTTTACCCCTCTCGGGGTGGTTCTTCGTCTGGCGCCTCGGCTTGCCGATGCGCACCCGGATCGAGAGGAACAGGCGCGGCCATATGCGGCAGCACTCTTTGCCGGCGAGCACTGGGCCCTCTCCGGTGATGTCTTTGCCCTGTCACTTTAGGGTTCTAAGGGGGGGGGGGGATGATTCCTTTGATTTGCACCGAAATCCTCAACCGAAACATGGCTGATACCATTGTTGAGTCCTCTGGATCGGTTAGGGTTAAGGATTCACGGTGGTCTTTACCTTTTTCCTTGAATCGATGAGCCCGACCCGGTGGCCATGGTGGTGCTGTGTCGCACGGGGGTGATGGCAAAGATGGCGAGGTGGTGGCGGAGCTTCCCGTCAGCACTGCACTAACCAAGATCGGTAGGGGATTTGGTGGGATGTACGGCGGTACGATGAACCTCGTGATGCGAGCCGCCGGTCCCCACCTTTTTATATAGTGCAGGTGACAGGGGCCCGTCAACCATAGTGGGTTGAGCGCCCCCGATCAGGGCGCAGATCTAAGGGCCCGGTGGGCCGTTGGGCCCACACGGTGGAGATCATCCTAACACCTCGTACCCCATTGGAATTGCCTCTCATCAGCATGTACGAGCCCAGTGTCGTTTACTTCATGGTCGGGCAGGACCCGGCGTCGTACATGTATAACAAGGTATGAATTGTTGCCGTTGACATTAGCAAGGGCAAGGTGAAGTCGTCGTCTGCATACATCAATGGTGTAGGGTGGGGGACCTCTGGTGAGGAAGCTTTGTACTTTGCCAGAGAAAAACCCCAGATTTACACTAGCTTTCTTCCTGCCGAGTTTGCCGAGCACCTCAATTTGCTTGGAACCAGGTAATTGCTTCTCATGTACTCACTCTGTAAAGAGATATAAGAGCGTTTAGATAGTGACGCTCTTATATTTTTTTACAGAGGGAGTATGTAGTATGTATTTCATGGTTTGTGCACAATATTCATTTAGACTGCCCCCTTTGGTGTTTGTGTCAATCAAGAGTAGGCTTGATCTTACTTCCAGTAAACAAAAATAACCTGGGATCTAGAGTTTGGAATTTGAATGCAAATTTTGAAGAGCGATGTTAGTTGGCTGTGACTAAGAGGAGTATTGTCTTCCTCTCAGCTGAAGACTTGTTCTTGTAGGCCTGGTCTTGTCCAAGGTGGTAACGATCATGCTGCCGTCGTTGCAGTACCTGGAAAGAGAGTTGCAGTACCTGGAAAGAGGAGAAAGTTAGGAACTCTTTGATTCGTAGGATTTCCCAAATGCAGGAATAGAAAAAATTCGTAGAATTCGTAGGATTGGAATGTCATGTCATCTTGAATCCTACATGATTGTATGAGTGTTTGATTGTGCATAAGAAAAACGTAGGATTCTTTTAAAGAGGTTTGAGTGGATGGAAAATTTCCTATGAAATCTAGTGCAAATAAATTCTATGAAAAAATTCCTACGGCTTACAATCCTACGAATCAAACAACCCACATAGGAAAAAATCTTAAGGATTACAATCCTTTAAAATTCCTTTGAGAATCCTTTGAATCAAAGAAGCCCTTAATGTGATGAAGTTACCAGCTTGCCGAAACGTGTGAGCTCTGTCACCGCGACCCCACCAGCCAACTTGCCTTAGACTAGCCACGGTGAGCTCTGTCACCGCGACCCCACCAGCCAACTTGCCTTAGACTAGCCACGGTGGGAGTAACTTCAGCAGTAACATCGAATCCAACTCAGCAAATTTGCTTATATGGCAATGAGTTAATGAGCAGAGAGGTAGTTGTAGTAACTTAGCTAGTTACTGTAACATCACATGTCCCAATGCAATATGAGTTTATAACCTAATAAATGAATCTTTGCATGTTATCATAATTAAGTTACTACCCACTATGACATAGTCTAGGGATATGTGTATATTATTAGTGTATGTTACTCTTCATTGTGGCTAGTCTTAATCTACTAGACCAAGCCTGGTTCCGACGACGAAACAAACACCGATCCTGCTCTGCATCGGCTCCACGGAGGCAAGAATTTCAGCTAATGCGACCCGCACGCGCATGCAATCTTCTGAATAATACTCAGCTGAAGACTTAGGAATTTTTAGTATATAAGAGGCAGAAGAGACGACGAGGAGGCGGAGCGGGACAAAGTCTCGGGCCGTCGCTTTCCTGGCCTACTCACTCGTGAAGCATGACTGAGATCTAAAAGGCGCCCGCGCACTTTGTGCGCCGACCTTCCTCGCCGGTTTCTGTCGTCGTCGGCCGCCACCACCCCCAGTAAACAAATTGTGCACGCGGTGGTGGGAGTGGTTGCATACCATGCTCCCCTACCCCACCCCTCTTCTTCTACCGCAAGGAAGTGATGCACTTTATTGATTGATTCCTGGGTGTCTTAGCCGCCGATCAACAGTTGTAGCTTGTGATAAACTATAACTGGAACTTGGTGTGTTGTGCTATTGATCAATGAAAGTGAAATCTGTGTGATCTGAAAATCAATATGAAAAGAAAAACTCAAAATGCCTAACACGGACAGACCGCGGGGGATAATCGTCCTTGGTCGCCAGGGGATGGATGGCAAGCGAACGGGGGAGGTGGCAGTTTTCAAAAAAAAAAAGACAAAACACCCAAGACTTTATTCATTGAAAATAACAGTAAAATCGTTTATGAGGAGAGGTAAAATTTCAATTGGAGGTTCCTCAAACTAATCCAACATCGAAGAAAATCTAGCCAACCTAGCGAGCTCATGAGCAACTTTATTTGCGTCCCTATTATAATGTTCGAATCTAGCTATAGTAAAATCACAGGCGAGACGAAGGCTCCATCCTTCCTCTCCCTCCCCGTACCTCCCAGCCCCCCTCCCCGAGCGGGGCGGTCCTCCCTTCCCTCGCCGCCCAGCCCCCACCTCCCACCCCTCCTCCCGCCGCTGCCGCCAGCTGGCGTGGCCGGGCGTTGCCCGCGCGACGCCGTGGCGAGGCCGGCGGTGGCGGCCCTCTTCCTCTCCCCCTCGCGGTTCCCCGGCTCGGGCGGCGGTTTCCGGCGACGGTGCGCCTCGGCGGGTGGTGCTCCAGTGTTGATCGAGCGCAGATATGGCGGCGGCGTGACCCTTTGACGGCGGTGGCGGCTGGCGGCGTGTGTGGGTCGGCGGAGCCTTGCAGGCCTAGATCTGGGCCCTTTTGGGCCCGATCTGGGTCAAGGCGGGTTGGTCTGGCCTCCGGCGGGTCTCCTCCGGCTGGGCTGGCGGGATGCGGTCGTTGGGATTGGTGGTTCTGCGCTGCGCCGGCTGCAGCGCGGCAACTTGAGCTTAACGGGCCTGATCTGTGCCCGGCTGGGTAGGGGGTCCGGCGTGTTCCCGCGCCTGTGTCGGGTCTGCTACTGCTTGTGCTAGTGGAGGTTGTCCCCTCCCACGTGGCTGTGGTGCTCCCGATCCATATCGTTGGTTTTTTCATTTGGTTCGGCCGGCCTCGCAATGTCTGCGGTGGAGAGACGACAATAGTGTCCTCGTAACTGTGGTAGCACATGTTGGTGGGCAGTTGGCATGGTGGAGCCGCTGGTTGGTCCTGGGTTGTGGGTATGAGGGGTAGGGCGAAATCCCTCTCGGGTCCGCCCGGCACCGACGCGGTGACGCCTGCGGGCGCCATCAACCTTCTTGAAGGGCATCGGGAGTACCTCTCGCCCGCTTTCCTCCGTGTACCAGGAGAAATCCTAGGATTCATCCGGGCAGCAGCGTTGTCGTCGTCGCAGTCCTTCTTGAAGGTGTTGCTTGGTTCACGGCGACTCGATGGCATGGGAGCGTGGTGGATGCATCCGGTGGGCGCAGCGATTGCGGGATGCTTCAGCTTTCTTTCATCAGGTGCTGTCGGCATTTCTTTCTCTTGCTTTTCTCTTGTTTTTCTTTTAGGTATGATTGTGCTGTTTGCCCCAGCGACGAACTTCTGGCTGTATCGGGTGCTTGCTGTTGGGGAACGTAGCAGAAATTCAAAATTTTCCTACGTGTCACCAAGATCTATCTATGGAGAGACTAGAAACGAGGGGAAGGAGAGTGCATCTACATACCCTTATAGATCGCTAAGCGGAAGCGTTCAAGTGAACGGGGTTGATGGAGTCGTACTCGTCGTGATTCAAATCACCGATGATCCTAGCGCCGAACGGACGGCACCTCCGCGTTCAACACACATACGGAACGGAGACGTCTCCCACGCTTGATCCAGCAAGGAGGAGGGAGAGGTTGATGGAGATCCAGCAGCACGACGGCGTTGTGGAAGTAGCGGGATTCCAACAGGGCTTCGCTAAGCGCTGCGGGAGGAGGTAGATGTGTCACGGGAGGGAGAGGGAGGCGCCAGGCCTTGGATTGGTTTGCTCCTCCTTTTTCCCCACTATATATAGGGCCAAGGGAGAGGGGGAGGTGCAGCCCTTGCCCCTTCCTCCAAGGAAGGGTGCGGCCAAGGGTGGGGAGGAGTCCATCCTCCCCAAGGCACCTCGGAGGTGCCTTCCCCTTTTAGGACTCTCCCCTTTTTCCCATCTCTTGGTGCATGGGCCTCTTGGGGCTGGTGCCCTTGGCCCATATAGGCCAAGGCACACCCCCTACAGCCCATGTGGCCCCCCGGGGCAGGTGGCCCCACCCGGTGGACCCCCGGGACCCTTCCTGTGGTCCCGGTACAATACCGATGACCCCGAAACTTGTCCCGATGGCCGAAATAGCACTTCCTATATATAATTCTTTACCTCCGGATCATTCCGGAACTCCTCGTGACGTCCGGGATCTCATCCGGGACTCCGAACAACTTTCGGATTACCGCATACTAATATCTCTATAACCCTAGCGTCACCGAACCTTAAGTGTGTAGACCCTACGGGTTCGGGAAGCATGCAGACATGACCGAGACGTTCTCCGGTCAATAACCAACAGCGGGATCTGGATACCCATGTTGGCTCCCACATGTTCCACGATGATCTCATCGGATGAACCACGATGTCAAGGACTTAATCAATCCCGTATACAATTCCCTTTGTCTAGCGGTATTATACTTGCCCGAGATTCGATCGTCGGTATACCGATACCTTGTTCAATCTCGTTACCGGCAAGTCTCTTTTACTCGTTCCGTAACACATCATCCCGTGATAAACTCCTTGATCACATTGTGCACATTATGATGATGTCCTACCGAGTGGGCCCAGAGATACCTCTCCGTCACACGGAGTGACAAATCCCAGTCTTGATTCGTGCCAACCCAACAGACACTTTCGGAGATACCCGTAGTGCACCTTTATAGTCACCCAGTTACGTTGTGACGTTTGGTACACCCAAAGCACTCCTACGGTATCCGGGAGTTGCACAATCTCATGGTCTAAGGAAATGATACTTGACATTAGAAAAGCTTTAGCATACGAACTACATGATCTTGTGCTAGGCTTAGGATTGGGTCTTGTCCATCACATCATTCTCCTAATGATGTGATCCCGTTATCAATGACATCCAATGTCCATGGTCAGGAAACCGTAACCATCTATTGATCAACGAGCTAGTCAACTAGAGGCTTACTAGGGACATGGTGTTGTCTATGTATCCACACATGTATCTGAGTTTTCTATTAATACAATTATAGCATGGATAATAAACGATTATCATGAACAAGGAAATATAATAATAATCAATTTATTATTGCCTCTAGGGCATATTTCCAACGAGATACCCGTAGTGCACCTTTATAGTCACCCAGTTACGTTGTGACGTTTGGTACACCCAAAGCACTCCTACGGTATCCGGGAGTTGCACAATCTCATGGTCTAAGGAAATGATACTTGACATTAGAAAAGCTTTAGCATACGAACTACATGATCTTGTGCTAGGCTTAGGATTGGGTCTTGTCCATCACATCATTCTCCTAATGATGTGATCCCGTTATCAATGACATCCAATGTCCATGGTCAGGAAACCGTAACCATCTATTGATCAACGAGCTAGTCAACTAGAGGCTTACTAGGGACATGGTGTTGTCTATGTATCCACACATGTATCTGAGTTTTCTATTAATACAATTATAGCATGGATAATAAACGATTATCATGAACAAGGAAATATAATAATAATCAATTTATTATTGCCTCTAGGGCATATTTCCAACAGTCTCCCACTTGCACTAGAGTCAATAATCTAGTTCACATCGCCATGTGATTAACACTCACAGGTCACATTGCCATGTGACTAACACCCAAGAGTTCTGGGTTTGATCATGTTGCTTGTGAGAGAGGTTTTAGTCAACGGGTCTGAACCTTTCAGATCCGCGTGTGCTTCACAAATCTCTATGTCATCTCCTAGATGCAGCTACCACGTTCTATTTGGAGCTATTCCAAATAACTGTTCTACTTGGAGCTATTCTAAATTGTTGCTCCATTATACGTATCCGGCATCACTACTCAGAGCTATCCGGATAGGTGTTAAGCTTGCATCGACGTAACCCTTTACGACGAACTCTTTTACCACCTCCATAATCGAGAAAATTCCTTAGTCCACTAGTTACTAAGGATAACTTTGACCGCTGTCCTGTGATCCGTTCTTGGATCACTCTTGTACCCCTTGACTAACTCATGGCAAGGCACACTTCAGGTGCGGCACACAGCATAGCATACTGTAGAGCCTATGTCTTAAGCATAGGGGACGACCTTCGTCCTTTCTCTCTATTCTGCCGTGGTCGAGCTTTAAGTCTTAACTTCATACCTTACAACTCAGGCAAGAACTCCTTCTTTGACTGATCCATCTTGAACAACTTCAAGATCATGTCAAGGTATGTGCTCATTTGAAAGTACCATTAAGCGTTTTGATCTATCCTTATAGATCTTGATGCTCAATGCTCAAGTAGCTTAATCCAGGCTTTCCATTGAAAAACACTTTCCAAATAACCCTATATGCTTTACAGAAATCCTACATCATTTCTGATCCATTAGTATGTCAACAACATATACTCATCAGAAATTCTATAATGCTCCCACTCACTTCTTTGGAAATACAAGTTTCTCATAAACTTTGTATAAACCCAAAATCTTTGATCATCTTATCAAAGCATATATTCCAACTCCGAGATGCTTACTCCAGTCCTTAGAAGGATTGCTGGAGCTTTGCATACCTATTAGCATATTTCAGGATTGACAAAACCTTCCGGTTGTATCACATACAACCTTTCCTCAAAAATCGTCGAGGAAACAATGTTTTGACATCCTATCTGCAAGATTTCATAAATAATGCAGTAATTGCTAATACAATCCCAACAGACTCTTAGCATCGCTACGAGTGAGAAAGTCTCATCGTAGTCAACTCCTTGAACTTGTCGGGAAACATCTTAACGACAAGTCGAGCTTTCTTAATGGTGACATTTACCATCATTGTCCGTCTTCCTTTTAAAATCCATCTGCACTCAACAGCCTTATGACCATCGAGCTGTTCTGCCAAAGTCTACACTTTGTTTTCATACATGGATCCTCTCTCGGATTTTATGGCCTCGAGCCATTTATCGGAATCCGGGCCCACCATCGCTTCTCCATAGCTCGTAGGTTCATCGTTGTCTAGCAACATGACTTCCAAGACAGGATTACGTACCACTCTGAAGTAGTATGCATCCTTGTCATCCCACGAGGTTTGGTAGTGACTTGATCTGAAGTTTCATGATCACTATCATAAGCTTCCACTCCAATTGGTGTAGGTGCCACAGGAACAACTTCCTGTGCCCTGCTACATACCAGTTGTAGTGACGGTTCAATAACCTCATCAAGTCTCCACCATCCTCCCACTCAATTCTTTCGAGAGAAACTTTTCCTCGAGAAAGGACCCGATTCTAGAAACAATCCCTTATTGCTTTCGGATCTGAGACAGGAGGCATACCCAACTGTTTTTGGGTTGTCCTATGAAGATGCATTTATCCGCTTTGGGTTCGAGCTTATCAGCCTGAAACTTTTTCACATAAGCGTCGCAGTCCCAAACTTTTAAGAAATGACAGCTTAGGTTTCTCTAAACCATAGTTCATACGGTGTCATCTCATCGGAATTACGTGGTGCCCTATTTAAATTGAATGTGGTTGTCTCTAATGCCTAACCCATAAACTATCATGGTAATTCGATAAGAGACATCATGGTATGCATCATATCCAATAAGGTGCAGTTATGATGTTCGGACACACCATCACACTATGGTGTTCCAGGCTGTATTAGTTGTGAAACAATTTCCACAATGTCTTAATTCTGTGCCAAACTCGTAATTCAGATATTCATCTCTATGATCATATCATAGATCTTTTATCCTCTTGTCACGACGATCTTTCGACTTCACCCTGAAATTACTTGAACCTTTCAATAATTCAGACTCGTGATTCATCAAGTAAATATACTCAACATCTACTCAAGTCATCTGTGAAGTAAGAACATAACGATATCCACTACATGCCTCAGCACTCATTGGACTGCACACATCAAAATGTATTACTTCCAACAAGTTGCTTTCTATTTCCATTTTACTGAAACAAGGCTTTCAGTTATCTTGCCCATGTGGTATGATTTGCATGTCTCAAGTGATTCAAAAATCAAGTGAGTCCAAACGGTCCATTTGCATGGAGTTTCTTCATGCATATACACCAATAGACATGGTTCACATGTCTCAAACTTTTCAAAAACGAGTGAGCCCAAAAGATCCATCAACATGGAGCTTCTTCATGCGTTTTATACCGATATGACTTACGTGGCAGTGCCACAAGTAGGTGGTACTATCATTACTATCTTTTGGCATGAACATGTGTATCACTACGATCGAGATCCAATAAACCATTCATTTTAGGTGTAAGACCATTGAAGGCATTATTCAAATAAACAGAGTAACCATTATTCTCCTTAAATGAATAACCGTATTGCGATAGACATAATCCAATCATGTCTATGCTTAACTCAAACACCAATCTCGATGGTAGAGGGAGCGTGCGATGCTTGATCATATCAACATTGGAAACACTTCCAACACATATCGTCAGCTCACCTTTAGTTAGTCTCCGTTTATTCTGCAGCTTTTATTTCGAGTTACTAACACTTAGTAACCGAACCGGTATCTAATACCCTGGTGCTACTAGGAGTACTAGTAAAGTACATATTAACACAATTTATATCCAATATACTTCTATCGACCTTGCCAGCCTTCTCATCTACCAAGTATCTAGGGTAATTCTGCTCCAGTGGCTGTTCCCTTTATTACAGAAGCACTTAGTCTCGGGTTTGGGTTCAACCTTGGGTTTCTTCACTAGAGCAGCAGCTGATTTGCCGTTTTATGAAGTATCCCTTCGTGCCCTTGCCCTTCTTGAAACTAGTGGTTTCACCAACCATCAACAATTGATGCTCCTTCTTGATTTCTACTTTTGTGGTGTCAAACATCACGAACATCTCAAGGATCATCATACATGTCCCCGATATATTATAGTTCATCACGAAGCTCTAGCAGCTTGGTGGTAATGACTTCGGAGAAACATCACTATCTCATCTGGAAGACCAACTCCCACTTGATTCAAGTGATTGTTGTACTCAGACAATCCGAGCACAAGCTCAACAATTAAGCTCGTCTCCTTAGTTTTGTAGGCTAAGAAAATCGTCGGAGGTCTTATACCTCTTGACGTGGGCACGAGCTTGAAATCCCAATTTCAGCCCTGAAAACATCTCATATGTTTCGCGACGTTTCAAAAACGTCTTTGGTGCCTCAACTCTAAACCGTTTAACTGAACTATCACGTAGTTATCAAAATGTGTATGTCAGATGTTCGCAACATCCACAGACAACGTTCGAGGTTCAGCGCACTGAGCGGTGCATTGAGGACATAAGCCTTCTAAGAAGCAATGAGGACAATCCTCAGTTTACGGACCCAGTCCGCATAATTGCTACTATCAACTCTCAACTAATTTTTCTCTAGGAACATATCTAAATAGTAGAACTGAAACGCGAGCTACGACATAATTTGCAAAATCCTTTTGACTATGTTCAGGATAATTAAGTTCATCTTATGAACTCCCACTCAGATAGACATCCCTCTAGTCATCTAAGTGATTACATGATCCGAGTCAACTAGGCCGTGTCCGATCATCACGTGAGACGGACTAGTCAACATCGGTGAACATCTTCATGTTGATCGTATCTTCTATACGACTCATGCTCGACCTTTCGGTCTTCTGTGTTCCGAGGCCATGTCTGTACATGCTAGGCTCGTCAAGTTAACCCTAAGTGTTTTGCATGTGTTCCGAGGCCATGTCTGTACATGCTAGGCTCGTCAACACCCGTTGTATTTGAACGTTAGAATCTAACACCCGATCATCACGTGGTGCTTCGAAACACGAACTGTCGCAACGGTGCACAGTTAGGGGAGAACACTTCTTGAAATTGTTGTAAGGGATCATCTTATTTACTACCGTCGTTCTAAGCAAATAAGATGTATAAACATGATAAACATCACATGCAATCAAATAGTGACATGATATGGCCAATATCATATTGCTCCTTTTGATCTCCATCTTCGGGGCTCCATGATCATCATCGTCACCGGCATGACACCATGATCTCCATCATCATGATCTCCATCATCGTGTCTCCATGAAGTTGTCACGTCATCTATTACTTCTACTACTACAGCTAACGGTTAGCAATAAAGTAAAGTAATTACATGACATTTATGTTGACACGCAGGTCATAAATAAATAAAGACAACTCCTATGGCTCCTGCCGGTTGTCATACTCATCGACATGCAAGTCGTGATTCCTATTACAAGAACATGATCAATCTCATACATCACATATATCATTCATCACATCCTTTGGCCATATCACATCACATAGCATACCCTGCAAAAACAAGTTAGACGTCCTCTAATTGTTGTTTGCATGTTTTACGTGGCTGCTATGGGTTTCTTCCAAGAACGTTTCTTACCTACGCAAAGACCACAACGTGATATGCCAATTGCTATTTACCCTTCATAAGGACCCTGTTCATCGAATCCGATCCGACTAAAGTGGGAGAGACAGACACCCGCCAGCCACCTTATGCAACTAGTGCATGTTTGTCGGTGGAACCGGTCTCACGTAAGAGTACGTGTAAGGTTGGTCCGGGCCGCTTCATCCCACGATGCCGCCGAATCAAGATAAGACTAGTAACGGCAAGCATATTGAACAAAATCAACGCCCACAACTACTTTGTGTTCTACTCGTGCATAGAATCTACGCAATAGACCTAGCTCATGATGCCACTGTTGGGGAACGTAGCAGAAATTCAAAATTTTCCTACGTGTCACCAAGATCTATCTATGGAGAGACTAACAACGAGGGGAAGGAGAGTGCATCTACATACCCTTGTAGATCGCTAAGCGGAAGCGTTCAAGTGAACGGGGTTGATGGAGTCGTACTCGTCGTGATTCAAATCACCGGTGATCCTAGCGCCGAACGGACGGCACCTCCGCGTTCAACACACGTACGGAACGGAGACGTCTCCCACGCCTTGATCCAGCAAGGAGGAGGGAGAGGTTGATGGAGATCCAGCAGCACGACGGCGTGGTGGAAGTAGCGGGATTCCAACAGGGCTTCGCTAAGCGCTGCGGGAGGAGGTAGATGTGTCACGGGAGGGAGAGGGAGGCGCCAGGCCTTGGATTGGTTTGCTCCTCCTTTTTCCCCACTATATATAGGGCCAAGGGAGAGGGGGAGGCGCAGCCCTTGCCCCTTCCTCCAAGGAAGGGTGCGGCCAAGGGTGGGGAGGAGTCCATCCTCCCCAAGGCACCTCGGAGGTGCCTTCCCCTTTTAGGACTC
>NC_053022.1:314566334-314609151 GCF_003073215.2 Triticum urartu | reverse complement strand
TCCCGGACTTGGAGACAAGAATTGGATACAAGAGATGAACTAGGGTTTTGAGATGAGATGGTGCTGATGAAGATGTTGATGGAGATTGCCCTCTCCCGATGAGAGGAGCGTTGGTGATGACGATGGCGATGATTTCCCCCTCCAGGAGGGAAGTTTCCCCGGCAGAACAGCCCTGCCAGAACCCTAGATTGGCTCCGCCAAGGTTCCGCCTCGTGGCGGCGGAGTTTCGTCCGAGAAGATGGATTATGTTTTTTTCCCATCAAAAGAGTCCATATAGCAGAAGATGGTCACCGAAGGGCCACCAGGGGGCCCACGAGGTAGGGGGCGCGCCTAGGGGGTAGGGCGCGCCCCCACCCTCATGGGCAGGGTGTGGCCCCCATGGTGAAGTTCTTGCGCTCAATGTTTTTTATATATTTGGAAAACATCATCCGTGAAGTTTCAGGACTTTTGGAGCTGTGCATAATAGGTCTCTAATATTTGCTCCTTTTCCAGCCCAGAATCCCAGCTGTCGGCATTCTCCCTCTTTATGTAAACCTTGTAAAATAAGAGAGAATAGGCATAAGTATTGTGACATAATGTGTAATAGCAGCCCATAATGCAATAAATATTGATATAAAAGCATGATGCAAAATGGATGTCTCAGTCGTCCACCGCCGTGGTGCTCTCGGCGTGGCGTGGTCAATGTGGTCAACGATCGACTTCCATCGGAAGAGTACTGTACGTGGAGAGGCTGACAGCTGGGTCCACGGCAGCCGCAAGGAAGTGCCTCCTTATTACGAGCAAAATAATTATTCCTCCACCTGACAGCGGGGACCCACCGGACGTGCCACCGTATTTCACAAAAAAAAAGTTTCCCCCCTGACTGCTAGGACCCACCGGCTACATCTTCACACGCAAGGAAGTGCATCCGGGCAAAAAAATGATTCATCCCCTTGACTGCTAGGACCCACTAGCTATATCTTCGCACGCAAGGAAGTGCCTGACAGTCGGGACCCACCTGGTCGAAGCGTAGATAGCGCTGTCATTCTGGTAGAGAACGTGTACGTACATACTGGTCGATGTAGAGGCGCGCATGTAGCATGTACACGTACGTACAGCGGCCAGTGTGCAAGAAAGAAAATATGGCCACGTACGTACATACGAGCGGGGTCTCGAACGCCTACTCGCGCATACGTACGACCAGGGCTCGTGTACATGGCTGGGCCGGAACGGAGAAACAACGCCGTCATCGTGTTCATGGGGAGCCAACCGGCTGGGTCGGAACAGAATGCGTCGTCGTGTTCATCGAGAGGGCTTGGATGGAACAGCCGATGGAAACGAGGCCTGGCGTACCGCAGAATCGAGGAAATGGCCTTGTGTTTGACCGGCCACGGTCGAAACAGGGTCCTGTTCATCGGGAGGGGTCTGGCATACCAGAAAACGGAGGAAACGGACCTCCTACAGTCGAAACGGGGGTCTTGTTCATCGGGAGGGGTGTGGCGTACCGCAAAACAGAGGAAACAGACTTGTGTTGGAGCGATATGGTCGAAATGGGGGTCCTGTTCATCGGGAGGGGTGTGGCATACCGCAAAACGGGACTCCACGGGATACTGTTCATCTCCACTGTCGACCCCGTCCAGCCTCCACGGGCTACTGTTCATCCACCGTCGACCTCCTCCAGCCTCCACCTACGACTGTTCATCCACGGGCTCCTGTTCATCCAGCCTCCACCACGCGCTACTCCACCGACTACTGTTCAACCAGCCCTCTCCACGGGCTCCTGGTCAACCACCCCTCCATGGGCTACTGTTCATCCAGCCCTCCACCGTCTACTGTTCATCCAGCCCTCCACGGGGTCGCTCTGTTCATCCAGCCCTCCACGGGGTCTTGTTCATCCAACCCCAACCGGCTCGATTGATCGGGGTCCTGTTCATCCAGAGGCAACACCACGGGGTCCTGTTCATGCACCCCCACCGGGAACTGTTCATCTAAACCCCCCAGCAACGCTGACTGTTCATCCAAAGGCAGCATCGATCGGCTTCAGTTAGCAGCAGTAGCATAGGAATCGCTCGATTAGGTTCAGTTAACAGCCATCGATTGATCGCTCGGGTTCAGTAATGCATAGCCTGCAGTGCAATCGCTCGGGTTCAGTAACCGAACGCCTCGCTCGAGTTCAGTTAGAGCCCAATGCCTCGCACCCATGCACATGTGTGTATGAGAGAAATGCGCATCGCTCGGCCCCGACCACCCACCGTAACCAGGAACACCCCGATATTTTCCTCGCCCTCACTTCTACCATGGTTTTTTCCGTCATGGACGGACCAAAGAATGTCATGCAGTTGCGTCTCCGGCCCGCCTAGGATGAAAAGCCCATTTTCTGTACTGATTTTTTTCATAGAAGTAGGAGCCCACCATATCTATGATGATACCTGTCAGGACCCCGATTCTAAGTCACACCAATCTAGCCTTTAACACCTCATATCACTTTGCGGCCTCACGCACGGTATCCCCACGGGTGTCGCCTTACCATGGCCCGGGACCGTTTGCGCCTTTTGGCTCATGTATATGATAGTGTCGCTAGCATCCATATGACAGAGAACCCGGGCCGACATGACTAGTCATGAACCCAAAGTGGCACTAACTTATGGGGACAGACATACATGAATCAACATCGAGCATGTCAGTCAGCAGCGTGTGAATCCGGGCTGTAGCAACTGGGCTAACAGGACTCTGGGAACCTGGGCTGTAGCATGCTAGCAGGACTCCGGATGTCACCGCATGACATTTCCCCGAAGGGACAGACACAGGAACAAAGTGAACCACATGCCGGCCAGTCTAAATGTTCCAGAGAAGTAGTGTTGGGCTAGCAGGACTCCGGTGAACCGAGCTGTAGCGGACTACTATGGCTCATGGAAGCACAAGACTACATTTCCCCATAAGAGAGGCTACCAAGGATGAACAACTAGGTTGTCGGATCCCACACATACCAAGCATTTCAATCATACACACAATATGCTCGATATGTGTAAATACAACATGGCATCACAACATAACTCTACGACTCAAGTATTTATTCATTAGGCTCCAAAGAGCCAGATAATACAAACATGGGTCTCATGACCCAACATTCAGAGCATACAAGTCAAAGCACATGCGGAAGCTTAACATGTCTGAGTACAGACTTCTACAAATGAAAAAGGCTGAGAAGCCTGACTATCTACCAGATCCTGCCGAGGGCACAAGATCGTAGCTGAGGTATCAAGCTAAACGTCGAAGTCCACGTGGAACTACTAGCGAGACTGAAGTCTCTCTGCAAAACATAAATTAAGCAAATGTGAGTAGAGATGTACCCAGCAAGACTTACATCAGAACTAACTACATATGCATTGGTAGCAACAAAGGGGGTGGTGGAGTTTAACTGCAGCAAGCCAGCTTTGACTCAGTAGGTAACCTGAACTACTACTGCAAATAACTCTTTGAGGTGGCGCACACGAGTCCACATATTCACCATATCAATACACCACTATGGATCCACTCCCGTCTCCCTACGAGAACGCCATGCATAGCACTCACGCTTATCTTGCGCATTTTAGAGTATCCACTTTCACTTGTCTACGAACGATGCAAGGGGTCCAAGTTTCCATATCCGAGGAATCCGACTATTCGAATAGATAATAATAACCCTGCAGGGGTGTACTTCTTCACACACGTTCTCGACACTTACCACCATGTACACGTCGTGTACCTCAGCAACCTTCAAGCGGAAGCCTGGCGAGGGAGTCGGCCATGACCTGACTAACCACACAAGTCTCTCGTCCAGGTTTATCGCCTATTCGGGTTCCATCCGCAAGGAGATCCGGCCGGGGTGTCCCTCACGGCCCCGAACGATGTGAGAAGGGTTCCCAAGCCCACCATCCGGGTGCCACTTGGTACACCATGCCACTGTGCCTAGTCTGTCCCAAGCCCACCTATACCGGGTGCCACTTGGTAGACTACTAACACTACCTACAAACACCAGAAACTAGTTGCAACTCCTGGACAGAGATCGAGTTGATTAATAAGCCGAGAGGGGTCGAGTTACCGGAACCCAATGTGTGGTAGTAACTGTTCATGGATCACAAACACCGAGCTCAGTTCCTGAGAACGGCTGCAATGAGACAACCCACCATGTATTCCTACATGGCCTCTCACCGCTACCTTTACCAAATCGTGTTCACACACTTAGCTCTCAACGGTAGGACATGTTCACCATGTTCCAATTCATTCCCGATGAATCAGACCTGACTCAACTCTAAGCAGTAGCAGGCATGACAACAAGCATGAATGAGTAGGCACATCAGGGCTCAAACAGTTCCTACTCATGCTAGTGGGTTTCATCTATTTACTGTGGCAATGACAGGTCATGCAGAGGAAAGGGGTTCAACTACCGCAGCATGTAACCGTTGAATCATGGTTGTCCTAATGTAGTAAAAGAGAGCATGAGCAAGAGAGTGGGATTGTATCGGAATGAACAACGGGGTTTTGCTTGCCTAACACTTCTGAAGAGGAACACACTTCATCGGTGTCATCGTTCTCGTTGTCGGTACACGTCTACCGAGAGGGGACAAACACCGGCAACTGAGAAAGAACACAATCAATGCAATGCCACAATATGATGCATGCTCATGACATGGCAATATGCTGTGATTTGAGCTAATGCATCTAGCTATGATTTAAATGAAGTTGGTTTGGATACATGATTCAAATTCCAACTCCATATATGATTATTTAAATGCCCTTTATTCGTTTTGTCCAAAACAGAGGACAAACATTGTTCAAACATGCATGGAAATGGTACACATGGATTCCTTGAATTTTTCTGATCATTTTTCATATATAATTTATTTCATTTGGAGCTATATATTAATTTCTATGAATTTTTGAAGTTTTGGATATTTTCTGGAATTTCCTGATTATTAATAAATCCAAAAAATGTATTACTGCATCAGCATTAGGTCATGCTGATGTCAGCAGGTCAACAGGAGCCGTCCAGGTCAAACCTGACCAGTGGGGCCCACTGGTCAGTGACTAACTAACTAACCTAAGTTTAATTAGAGCCTGGGCCCGCATGTCTGTGTCTAATCTACTTAACTAAGTTAATTAGCACTAACTAAACCTAACACTAATTAAACAGGGGACTGGCCGACATGTCAGTCAGCCAGGGGAGGTCAAACCCCTGGTCAGCGGGTTCAAACACGCCGGACTTGGTCCACGGCTCGACGCCGGCGACGACAGACGCGGCGGAGGGCGTCGGGTTTTGCCGTCCGGTGACCAAACAACCGGCGGAGAGGCTCTACGCGTAGTTGGCGCTCTTCCGCATCCAACGGAACCGAAGTCAGCAGCTGGGGTGGCCGGAAACGGCGGCGGCGACCTCAACGGTGGCGGCCGGAGATCGGGCTAGGTCGGGCTCGACGCTAGGGTGCGCAGGAGGAGGAACTGGTGGGAGCTACAGCCTCCTAGGAACATGCGGAGCACGGGAGCGTTCTCGAACATGAGCCGCTGCGGCTGTGACCACGGCTACGCCTGGCCGGCGGCGAGAAGCTTTCGGCCTCGATGGTTAACCTGTCTACGGCACACGAAGGGCGAGAAGAACAGGGGGAAAATAGGCATGAGCTCGCTGCAGTTCTGTTGGTGCAGCTGGCGAGCTCGGGGATGGGTTGTGGACGACGAATCAGCGATGGTGATCGGCGGCGCCCGAGGTCAAAGGCAAGCGTGATGAGTACGCTACGGTGAGTCCCTGCTTGCCTGGCTCGGTGGAGAAGACGAGGACGACGTCGCAGAGCTCGTGGGAATGACGGCGGGGCGAGCGAGTAGCTGTGACCACGGTGGTTCTCGTCGGCGGTCATGGTGCGTCTAGACGGTCACAGGAGAGAGAGAGAGTCAGAGAGGGGATGGGGATGAGCAAGCAGTCGAGGAGGGCGAGGGGGAGTGCGTGGCGCCCTTGGGTGCCTCCAGCGGCGAGCAAGTAAGCAGGAGGTGGCCTCGCGCATGCGCGCGCGCGTCGGGCACACGCTCGTCCCCCTGGTAGAGGAGGAAGATGACAGGGGAGGAGGCGGTGGTGGGCTGGTCCGCCAGGTGGGCTGGCCAGCTGGGCTGCGACAGGTAAGCCAGGTAACTCTCTCTCTCTCTCTTTTATTTCTGTTTTTCTATTTTCTGTAATTGTGTTTGGCTTTATTAAAAATGGCACAACATTTCCAAAAATCATGCAACTGACTGTGGCCACTGTTTGGAATATTTCCAACAGTAAACATTTCAGTCTGCGATTATTTGGCCATTTAATATATTTTATAAGATTTAAATGCCCAAATGCAAATACTATATGATTTAATTCAGTGACCCCCAATTGACCTAGAAAAATGTGCAATATTTTTGGCACAGGTTTAAGACCAATCCAAAGATGATGAACATTTTTGGGAAGGCATTTTGGGTTCATTGAAAATATTTTTATTTGAACCTAGTTGAATTCTTTCTGATGCTAGGGTTTAGTCAATCCCCATTTCAACTTAAATAGAATGTAAACATGATGCAACAAGATGTAAAACACCAGGCAGTACCAGAAGCTAGGGATGTGACAATACCGGGTTTTGTCACAATTATCATCATAGAAGTGTCATAAGTATGACAAAAAAATTTCATTCGGCCCAAAATGTCACGGATGTGTCTTTTTTTGTAGTGTGTCACTCCTTATTCTCCTTATCATCATGGAACTTTGTGAGATAGGTTAGTATGATAAATAGCAAATCATTCCACTTTTGGTACTGCCAAAGACAAGATACATAATTGTTCTCACACAATTCCTACTCTATCATATCATTTCTACAATTTATATTGAGCAATATAAGCCATAGAAACTACAAAATAAGCAAACTATGCATTGAAAACAGAATTTGTCAAAAACAGAACAGTCTGTAGTAATCTATACTCAAACCATACTTCTGCTACTCCAAAAATTCTGACAAATTAGGACAACTTGAGAAATTTGTCTATTAATCTTCTGCAAAAAGAATCAACATTTTATTACCCTCCTGTTAAAAATAAGAATTGTTTTCCTCACCGCAGAAGTTTCTGTTTTTCAGCAAGATCAAAGCAACTATCACCCAACATGATCCTAAAGGCTTTACTTGGCACTTTATTGAAACAAAAGCAATAAAACATGATCAATACAGTAGCATAATCATGTGAACACACAAAAACAGTAGGTAAAAGTGTTGCGTTGTCTCCCAACAAGCGATTTTCTTTTATGCCTTTTAAGCTAGGCATGATGATTTCAATGATGCTCGCATAAAAGATAAGAATTGAAACATGAAGAGAGCATCATGAAGCATATGACTAGCACATTTAGGTCTAACCCACTTCCTATGCAAAGGTATTTTGTGAGCAAACAACTTATGGGAACAAGAATCAACTTGCATAGGAAGGCAAAACAAGTGCAACTTCAAAACAATCAACACATAGAGAAGAAACTTGATATTATTGTGATATGTAAGGGCATAAGTTCCTTTCTCATAATAATTTTCAGAGGCATCATGAATGGATTCAACAATATAACTATCACATACAGCACTCTTTTCATGATGCACAAGCATATAAAATTTATTAATCTTTATGGCATACATGTCATCATAATAATCATCATAGATAGCAACTTCATTGTCATAATCAATTGAAACCTCTTCCAAAATAGTGGATGTATCACTAAATAAAGTCATGACCTCTCCAGATCCACTTTCATCAATATTGTAATAAGATTCAACACCCTCCAAAATAGTGGGATCACTACTACCTAGAGTTGACACTCTTCCAAACCCACTTTCATCGATGTAATCATCATAAATAGGAGGCATGCTATCATCATAATAAATTTTCTTATCGAAAGTAGAAGGAATCAAAGGATCATATTCATTAAGCAAAGCATCCCCAAGCTTAGGACAGGCATTATTTCCAGCAAATAAATCTTCAAACATATCATACTCATCAAACATAGCATCCCCAAGCTTGTGGTTTTGCATATCATCACAATCATTCTTATTAATAGCATGAATGGCACCAATAGTATAGCAAACATTATTATCATATTCTTCCAAGCAAGTGCTAAAAATATTTTCAAGATCATAATTGATATCATTGTCCTCCCAATCATAATCATCACAATAAGCAATAGGCATAACAAAATCATCATTAATATCATCATCCTCCATCAACATATTTGATTCACTTTCATGAGGCACAATGGTGATGGGAGCAACTTTATTTGGGAGAGATACCTTTTTACCTCTATTCTTTCTTCTTTTCTTCTTCTTCACCACACCATGTGTGGGTTTAATTAATTCTTTCAAGCTTCTTCTTGAAGAGATTGATTGGATAGGAAGCTCCTCCCCGTTACCTGATTCATCATAATAAACACTAGGAGGGTATTGGGAAATATTTTCCCTTTCATTAGTACTCTCTTCATATTCTATGTGTTTTCTTGTCTTTAGATAGTTGGCAATATAAGGATTCTCAATGCAATTTACCGTACAAAACATATAAATTTCCTCTAGATCAAAATCAAGAAACATCTCGGGATTTGGAAAAACCTTAGTTATATGTTTCATTTCTTCGTACCCCAAAATAAGACTAAGCTCTTTATAATGCTCAAGGGTAATCAAGTTATCACAATTTTTAGACATGATGATCATGAAAGAATTTGCATTGGAGATTTAAATGACCACATTCATTGTAAAGTTCACAAGGGTGTCAAAAAAATTACATCTTTCAGCACAATCATCTAGCCTCTCTTGCAACCTTTTCATTTCTAAATATTTATGCTTCTTATAAAATCTATCCTCCCTTTTTGGTGTGCAAAGGCACTCCCAATTCACTCCGCAAAAAGTGGCATGCTTATAAGAAACATTTTGTTGGGGAACACAGTAATTTCAAAAAAACTCCTATGCACACACAAGATCGTGGTGATGCATAGCAATGAGAGGGGAGAGTATTGTCTACGTACCCTCGTAGACCGTAAGCGGAAGCGTTATCGCAACGTGGTTGATGTAGTCGTACGTCTTCATGATCGACCGATCTAGCACTGAAGGTACGACACCTCTGTGATCTGCACATGTTCGGCTCGGTGACGTCCCGCGAACCCACGATCCAGTAGAGCTTTGAGGAAGAGCTTCGTTAGCAAGACGGCGTGATGACGGTGATGATGTTGCTACCGGAACAGGGCTTCACCTAAGCACCGCTACGATATTACCGAGGTGGATTATGGTGGATGGGGGCACCGCACACGGCTAAAAGATCAATGATCAACTTGTGTGTCTATGGGGTGCCCCCTCCCCCGTATATAAAGGAGTGGAGGAGGGGAGGGGCCGACCCTCTCTATGGCGCGCCCTAGGGGAGTCCTACTCCCACCGGGAGTAGGATTCCCCCCTTCCATGTAGTAGGAGTAGGAGAGAAGGAAGGGGAGGAGAGGAGAAAGGAAAGGGAGGCGGCCCCCTCCCAATTCGTATTGGGATAGGGGGCATGCCTCCCACCTTTTCTTTCCCTCTCCTCTTTTCCACTAAGGCCCAATAAGGCCCATATACTCCCCGGGGGGTTCCGGTAACCTCCCAGTACTCCGAAAAATGCCCGAATTCATCCGGAGCCATTCCGATGTCCAAACATAGGCTTCCAATATATCGATCTTTATGTCTCGACCATTTCGAGACTCCTCGTTATGTCTGTGATCAAATCCGGGACTCCGAACTACCTTCGGTACATCAAAACACATAAACTCATAATACCGATCATCATCGAATTTTAAGCGTGTGGACCCTATGGGTTCGAGAACTATGTAGACATGACCGAGACATGTCTCCGGTCAGTAACCAATAGTGGAACCTGGATGCTCATATTGGTTCCTACATATTCTACAAAGATCTTTACCGGTCAAACCGCATAACGATATATGTTGTTCCCTTTGTCATCGGTATGTTACTTGCCCGAGATTCGATCGTCGGTATCTCAATACCTAGTTCAATCTCGTTACCGGAAAGTCTCTTTACTCGTTCCGTAATGCTACATCCCATAACTAACTCATTAGCTACATTGCTTGCAAGGCTTATAGTGATGTACATTACCAAGAGGGCCCAAAGATACCTCTCTGACAATCGGAGTGACAAATCCTAATCTTGATCCATGCCAACTCAACAAACACCATCGGAGACACCTGTAGAGCACCTTTATAATCACCCAGTTACGTTGTGACGTTTGGTAGCACACAAAGTGTTCCTCCGGTACTCGGGAGTTGCATGATCTCATAGTCATAGGAACATGTATAGTTATGGAGAAAGCAATAGCAACAAACTAAACGATCATCGTGCTAAGTTAACGGATGGGTCAAGTCAATCACATCATTCTCTAACGATGTGATCCCGTTAATCAAATGACAACTCATGTCTATGGTTAGGAAACATAACCATCATTGATTCAACGAGCTAGTTAAGTAGAGGCAAACTAGTGACACTCTATTTGTCTATGTATTCACACATGTACAAAGTTTCCGGTTAATACAATTCTAGCATGAATAATAAATATTTATCATGATATAAGGAAATATAAATAACAACTTTATTATTGCCTCTAGGTCATATTTCCTTCAGTCTCCCACTTGCACTAGAGTCAATAATCTAGATTACATTGTAATGATTCTAACACCCATGGAGTCTTGGTGCTGATCATGTTTTGCTCGTGAGAGAGGCTTAGTCAACGGGTCTGCAACATTCATATCTGTATGTATCTTGGGAATCTCTATGTCTCCCTCCTTGACTTGATCGCGGATGGAATTGAAGCGTCTCTTGATGTGCTTGGTTCTCTTGTGAAATATGGATTCCTTTGCCAAGGCAATTGCACCCATATTGTCAAAGAATTTCATTGGACCCGATGCACTAGGTATGACACTAGATCGGATATGAACTCCTTCATCCAGACTCCTTCATTTGCTTCTTCCGAAGGAGCTATGTATTCCGCTTCACACGTAGATCCCGCCACGAAGCTCTGCTTGGAACTACACCAACTGATAGCTCCACCATTTAATTAAAACACGTATCCGGTTTGTGACTTAGAGTCATCCGGATCAGTGTCAAAGCTTGCATCGATGTAACCATTTATGACGAGCTCTTTGTCACCTCCATAAACGAGAAACATATCCTTAGTCCTTTTCAGGTATTTCAGGATGTTCTTGACTGCTGTCCAGTGATCCACTCCTGGATTACTTTGGTACCTCCCTGCTAAACTTATAGCAAGGCACGCATCAGGTCTGGTACACAACATTGCATTGATGATAGAGCCTATGGTTGTAGCATAGGGAACACCTTTCATTTTCTCTCTATCTTCTGTAGTGGTCGGGCATTGAGTCTGACTCAACTTCACACCTTGTAATACAGGCAAGAACCCTTTCTTTGCGTGATCCATTTTGAACTTCTTCAAAACTTTATCAAGGTATGTGCTTTGTGAAAGTCCAATTAAGTGTCTTGATCTATCTCTATAGATCTTGATGCCCAATATATAAGCAGCTTCACCAAGGTCTTTCATTGAAAAATTCTTATTCAAGTATCCTTTTATGCTATTCAGAAATTCAGTATCATTTCTGATCAATAATATGTCATCTACATATAATATCAGAAATGCTACGGAGCTCCCACTCACCTTTTTGTAAATACAGGCTTCTCCAAAAGTCTGTATAAAACCATATGCTTTGATCACACTATCAAAGCATATATTCCAACTCCGAGAGTCTTGCGCCAGTCCATAAATGGATCGCTGGAGCTTGCATACTTTGTTAGCACCTTTTGGATCGACAAAACCTTCTGGTTGCATCATATACAACTCTTCTTTAAGGCATCCATTAAGGAATGCAGTTTTGACATCCATTTGCCAAATTTCATAATCATAAAATGCGGCAATTTCCAACATGATTCAGACGGACTTAAGCATCGCTACGGGTGAGAAGGTCTCATCGTAGTCAACTCCTTGAACTTGTCGAAAACCTTCTGCAGCAAGTCGAGCTTTGTAGATAGTAACATTACCATCAGCGTCAGTCTTCTTCTTGAAGATCCATTTATTCTCTATGGCCTACTGATCATCGGGCAAGTCAACCAAAGTCCACACTTTGTTCTCATACATGTGTCCCATCTCAGATTTCATGGCTTCAAGCCATTTTGCGGAATTTGGGCTCATCATCACTTCCTCATAGTTCGTAGGTTCGTCATGGTCAAGTAACATGACTTCCAGAACAGGATTACTGTACCACTCTGGTGCGGATCTTACTCTGGTTGACCTACGAGGTTCGGTAGTAACTTGATCAGAAGTTTCATGATCATCATCATTAGCTTCCTCACTTACTAGTGTAGGAATCACTAGAACTGATTTCAGTGATGAACTACTTTCTAATAAGGGAGAAGGTACAATTACCTCGTCAAGTTCTACTTTCCCCGCACTCACTTCTTTCGAGAGAAACTCCTTCTCTAGAAAGGATCCATTCTTAGCAACGAATATCTTGCCTTCGGATCTATGATAGAAGGTATACCCAACATTCTCCTTCGGGTATCCTATGAAGACACATTTCTCTGATTTGGGTTCGAGCTTATCAGGTTGAAGCTTTTTCCCATAAGCATCGCAACCCCAAACTTTAAGAAATGACAACTTGGGTTTCTTGCCAAACCACAGTTTATAAGGTGTCGTTGATGACCCACAAGTATAGGGGATCTATCTTAGTCCTTTCGATAAGTAAGAGTGTCGAACCCAACGAGGAGCAGAAGGAAATGATAAGCGGTTTCTAGCAAGATATTCTCTGCAAGTACTGAAATAAGTGGTAACAGATAGTTTTGTGATAGGATAATGTGTAACGAGCAACAAGTAACAAAAGTAAATAAAGTGCAGCAAGGTGGCCCAATCCTTTTTGTAGCAAAGGACAAGCCTGGACAAACTCTTATATAGAGAAAAGCGCTCCTGAGGACACATGGGAATATCGTCAAGCTAGTTTTCGTCACGTTCATATGATTCGCGTTCGGTACTTTGATAATTTGGTATGTGGGTGGACCGGTGCTTGGGTATTGCCCTTACTTGGAGAAGTATCCCACTTATGATTAACCTCTATTGCAAGCATCCGCAACTACAACAAAAGTACTAAGGTAAACCTAACCATAGCATGAAACATATGGATCCAAATCAGCCCCTTACGAAGCAACGCATAAACTAGGGTTTAAGCTTCTGTCACTCTAGCAACCCATCATCTACTTATTACTTCCCAATGCCTTACTCTAGGCCCAAATAATGGTGAAGTGTTATGTAGTCGATGTTCACATAACACCACTAGAGGAGAGACAACATACATCTCATCAAAATATCGAACGAATACCAAATTCACATGACTACTAATAGCAAGACTTCTCCCATCTCCTCAGGAACAAACATAACTACTCACAAAGCATAATCATGTTCATAATGAGAGGGGTATTAATATGCATATAGGATCTGAACATATGATCTTCCAACAAATAAACCAACTAGCATCAACTACAAGGAGTAATTAACACTACTAGCAACCTACTAGTACCAATCCCGGACTTGGAGACAAGAATTGGATACAAGAGATGAACTAGGGTTTTTCGAGGAGATGGTGCTAGTGAAGATGTTGATGGAGATTGCCCTCTCCCGATGAGAGGAGCGTTGGTGATGATGATGGCGATGATTTCCCCCTCCCGGAGGGAAGTTTCCTCGGCAGAACAGCTCCGCCAGAACCCTAGATTGGTTCCGCCAAGGTTCCGCCTCGTGGTGGCGGAGTTTCGTCCGAGAAGATTGCTTATGATTTTTTTCTCATCGAAAGACTTCATATAGCAGAAGATGGCCATCGGAGGGCCACCAAGGGGCCCACGAGGAAGGGGGGCGCGCCCAGGGGGTAGGGCGCGCCCCCCACCCTCGTGGGCAGGGTGTGGCCCCCCTGGTGAACTTCTTGCGCTCAGTATTTTTTATATATTCTAAAAACGTCTTCTGTGAAGTTTCAGGACTTTTGGAGATGTGCAGAATAGGTCTCTAATATTTGCTCCTTTTCCAGCCCAGAATCCCAGCTGCCGGCATTCTCCCTCTTTATGTAAACCTTGTAAAATAAGAGAGAATAGGCATAAGTATTGTGACATAATGTATAATAACAGCCCATAATGCAATAATTATCGATATAAAAGCATGATGCAAGATGGACGTATCAACACCCCCAAGCTTAGACCTCGCTTGTCCTCAAGCGAAAGCCGAAATCGAAAAATATGTCCACATGTTTGGAGATAGAGGTGTCGATAAAAGTAAAATACGGACATGAGGGTATCTTGATCATTCTTAGAACAACACTTTACACACACACACATATATACATACATATATATATATAGCCATATGATCTCTTATGCTAAAGTAACAATTCAATCACAATTTCAAGTATGAATCGTAAACTTCATTGAAAGCTAAAAAACTATACTCTCAGTCATTGGAGCAATTGCAATTTATCATAACATAGGAAAGAGTCAATATATAAGAGCTTTTCAGCAAGTCCACATACTAACTATCATATAGTCTTTCACAATTGCTGACACTCACGCAATACTTATGGGTATGGAGTTTTAATCGGACACAGAGAAAGATAGGGGCTTATAGTTTTGCCTCCCAACGTTTTACCTCAAGGGTAATGTCAACAATAATAGTTCATGAAAACTCACATCTGATTAGCCATATATACCAGGATCTTTCCAACATACTGTGCTTGCCAAAGGAAAAATGTAAAAAGGAAGGGTGAAGATCACCATGACTCTTATGCAAGGTATGAGATAAAAGTAAAATATAGGCCCTTCATAGAGGGAAGCAGAGGTTGCCATGCGCTTTTATAGTTGGATGCACGAAATCTTAATGCGAAAGAACGTCACTTTATATTGCCACTTGTGATATGGACCTTTATTATGCAGTCTGTCGCTTTTATTTCTTCCATATCACACGATCGTATAAAGCTTATTTTCTCCCACACTAATAATTCATACATATTTAGAGAGCAATTTTATTGCTTGCACCGATGACAACTTACTTTGAGGATCTTACTCAATCCATAGGTAGGTATGGTGGACTCTCATGGCAAAACTGGTTTAAGGGTATTTGGAAGCACAAGTAGTATCTCTACTTGGTGCGTTGAATTTGGCTAGCATGAGGGGGAAATGCAAGCTCAACCATGTTGGATTATCCATGACAATATAATTTATCTCAGATGTAAGAAAACATAACCATTATGTTGTCTTCCTTGTCCAACGTCAACTCTTTTAGCATGTCATATTTTAATGAGCGCTCACAATCATAAAAGATGTCCAAGATAGTATATTTATATGTGAATATCTCTCTTTCTTTATTACTTCCTATTAATTGCAATGATGATCAAAACTATGTTTGTCAACTCTCAACAACTTTTATTCATCATACTTTTTCTATGTGAGCTCATTACTCTCCAAAAGATCCATATGATCCCTTTGTTTCCTTTTTATTTATTTCTCTTTTCTTTTATTCACTCAGGATCATGGCAAAATAATCAAGCCCTTGACTCAACACTAATCTTTATTATATATAGCTCACGTGCTCGATTACATAGAAGGATCATAAAGCAAAACTCACAACTAGATCATGCCATAAACTTTATTCTATTAGATCAAGATATTACCAAAAGGATCGAACTAAGAAAAACGGTAAAGATAAAAGTGATGGTGATATGATACCGGGGCACTCCCCCAAGCTTGGCAGTTGCCAAGGGCAGTGCCCATACCAGATACTCAATTCTTCTTTGTTGGTGGAGAAGGTGATGGTTTTGTTGATGGTGTAGGCTTGTCGTCCTTCTTCCAAGGCATAGGCTCACCATCATAGAAGGATGATCGAGTCTCCTGAAACCTCATATCTGCAGCCAAACTCATCCTCTTGAATCTATATTCATACTCACAGTTTTGATTTTGCAGGTCATAGATTTGGGCTTGGAGGTGCTCGATTTTCTCATGAAGCTTGAAGATGGCCTCCCCAATGTCCTTGACGTCCAGCTTGTGGTTGTTGGTGAACTCCGTGATCATAATGTGATTGGAATCGAGTCCATGCTCCATCATCTCCTGACACTTGAAAACATCTTGCTCCAATGCCTCGAGCCTTGCCTCCGTGCTTCCGGTCTTCCTTGGTCCTTCGCATCGCGAATGTGCAACAACCCCTCACGCATCTCAATGGTTTGAGGGTGTTGCAGCACCTCCGTGAGGTAGGGGTTGATGACCTTCTCGAAGAACTGGTCCTTGGGGGCACTTGAAGATGACATGACGTCCTGGATCTATCAAAAAAATAGCTCGAAACACAAACAGAGGATAATTGCGTGATACAGGAGTCAAAACCCCAGGAGATTATATAATGAATTTTTACCGATCAAAATACGTGTCGTGTAAGAAAATGGAGTCCGGAGAGTGCACGAGGTGCCCACGAGGTAGGGGCGCACCTAGTAGGGTAGGGCGCGCCCTCCACCCTCGTGGAGCCCTCGTGTCCTTCCCGGACTGCTTCTTATTTTTCTATTTTTCTAAATATTCCAAAACGGAGAAATATTGCCTTAAAAACTATTTTGGAGTTGGTTTACTTACCGTCCCACATACCTATTCCCTTTCGGAGTCTGGAACATTCCGGAAAGTGTCCCTTATGTATTCCTCTGGGGTTACGGTTTCAATAACATTGGTTTCAACATTTATGGGATTACCTGAGATATAATGTTTGATTCTTTGACTGTTTACCACCTTCGGATTTGTGCCTTCGAAGTTGTTGATTTTTATGGCATCGGAACGATAGACCTCCTCGATAACGTAAGGCCCTCCCATTTAGAGAGAAGATTTCCTGCAAAAAATCTTAAACGAGAGTTGTATAGCAATACATAATCACCTACATTAAACTCACGCTTTTGTATCCTTTTATCATGCCATCTTTTAACTTTTTCTTTAAACAACTTGGCATTTTCGTAGGCTTGGGTTCTCCATTCATCGAGTGAGCTAATATCAAATAACCTCTTCTCACCGGCAAGTTTAAAATCATAATTGAGCTCTTTAATAGCCCAATATGCGTTGTGTTCTAGTTCGAGAGGTAAGTGACATGCTTTTCCATAAACCATTTTGTACGGAGACATACCCATAGGATTTTTATATGCAGTTCTATAGGCCCATAATGCATCATCAAGTTTCTTGGACCAATTCTTTTTAGACCTATTGACAGTCTTTTGCAAAATTAATTTGAGCCCTCTATTACTCAATTCTACTTGACCACTAGACTGTGGGTGATAAGGAGATGCAATTCTATGATTAACATCATATTTAGCAAGCATTTTACGAAAAGCACCATGAATAAAATATGAACCACCATCAGTCATTAAATATCTAGGGACTCCAAACCTTGGAAAAATAACTTCTTTAAGCATTTTAATAGAAGTGTTATGATCAGCACTACTAGTTGGAATAGCTTCTACCCACTTAGTAACGTAATCAACAGCAACTAAAATATGTGTATAGCCATTAGAGGAAAGAAAAGGTCCCATATAGTCAAAGCCCCAAACATCAAATGGTTCAATAACAAGTGAATAATTCATAGGCATTTCTTGACGTCTACTAATATTACCAATTCTTTGACATTCATCACAAGATAAGACAAACTTACGGGCATCCTTGAGGAGAGTAGGCCAATAAAAACCAGATTGCGGTACCTTATGTGCAGTCCTATCTCCAGCATGGTGTCCTCCAAAAGCTTCGGAGTGATACTTGCGTAGGATCTGTTCCTGTTCATGCTCAGGTACACAACGTCTAATAACACCATCTACTCCTTCTTTATAAAGATGTGGGTCATCCCAAAAGTAATGCCTCAAATCATAAAAGAACTTTTTCTTTTGCTGGTATGTGAAACTAGGTGGTATAAACTTAACAACAATGTAATTAGCATAATCAGCATACCATGGAGCAGTATGAGAAGTATTTATGACATTTAATTTCTCATCAGGAAAGCTATCATCAATAGGTAGTGGGTCATCAAGCACATTGTCTAACCTAGACAAGTTGTCTGCAACGGGGTTCTCAGCTCCTTTTCTATCAACAATATGCAAATCAAATTCTTGTAGAAAGAGAACCCATCTAATAAGTCTAGGTTTAGCATATTTCTTTTCCATAAGATATTTAATAGCAGCATGATCAGTGTGAATAGTTACTTTAGAATCAACAATATAAGGCCTAAACTTATCACAAGCAAATACAACTGCTAAGAATTCTTTTCAGTAGTAGCATAATTTCTTTGAGCATTGTCTAGAGTTTTACCAGCATATTAGATAACATTTAGTTTCTTATCAAATCTTTGTCCTAGAACAGCACCTACAGCATAATCACTAGCGTCACACATAATTTCAAAGGGTAAATTCCAATCAGGTGGCTGAACAATAGGTGCAGAGATCAATGCTTTCTTAAGTATTTCAAATGCTTCTACACAATCATCATCAAATACAAATGGTATATCTTTTTGTAATAAATTAGTCAGAGCCCGAGAGATTTTTGAGAAGTCCCTACTGAACCTCCTATAAAAACCGGCATGACCAAGGAAACTTCTTATACATTTGATGTCCTTGGGACATGGCATCTTTTCAATAGCATCAACCTTGGCTTTATCAACTTCAATACCTCTTTCAGAAACTTTATGCCCCAAGACAATACCTTCATTAACCATAAAGTGGCACTTTTCCCAATTCAAGACAAGATTAGTTTCTTCACATCTCTGC
The DNA here is from genome assembly GCF_003073215.2 of Triticum urartu. Taxonomy (NCBI): domain Eukaryota; kingdom Viridiplantae; phylum Streptophyta; class Magnoliopsida; order Poales; family Poaceae; genus Triticum; species Triticum urartu. The sequence continues at coordinate 314,590,325 of NC_053022.1, read as the reverse complement.
AAAACTCGATCAAGGTTGCTCAGGCAATCATCAAAAGAAGATCCATAGACAGAAAAGTCTGTCGGTGTTCTGGGAACGGGGGTCCCTAGACTTTCCTGCCTGCGGCCTACGGTGTGGCTCAAGTGGGGCCCCAGCGCAGCCCATCTTCATCAGCACAAGCTCAAGACCCTCGTGTGGGGCAAAGCCTCGTGGGGCGGACGACCGGAAGCCTCCTCAGAAGCAGCCTCATCAGGCAGGCTCGCAAGGAGGTGGAGAGATCAAGGCAGGGGTACCTCGCGAGGAGCCCATGACGCAAGCCATGACGATCGAGACCAGGCGGGCGCCGGCCTGCGCAGTGTCCTTGTTTCCCCTTTGGTGCAAAGGGGGCAAGCACAGGCCAAGGCACCGGGCAAAGGTTACCATTCCAGTGCAACGAGACTAAGACCAGCAGAGCGGTAGGACGGAGGTCACCGTGGAGCCCAAGACGGCGTCATCACCAGTGCTTTTGGCAGCCGAAGACCACCTTTGGTCAGGATAACTTGTACTAGATGTTCCCCTTCAAAATGGCCAATTTTTGGCGCCCTTGTGACGCCCGGATAATTAAGCTACAGTAACCTCACCCTAGTGTGCCTTGGCAGTTATGTTTTGAAGCCATTTTGCCACTTAATGAAAACCGAGTAAAATTCAAATTTCAAATAATAAGTCAAATTCTTATTTCTTCAAACTGTCAATTAAAAATGTTCAATGAGTTAAAAAAATCACTAAGTAATTATCATATGGAAACCAACATCATTTGACTCTCCAATTAATCCCTAGGACTTATAAAGTGAACCGGCAACATTAAAATCAAGCCAATTCAATTTAAAACGAAAAGTTATATGTTTCTAAATAAGCGAGACTTGGTGGACTAGCTCAAAACACTGTCTACTATTTATGTGACAGGTTTCATTTGTTACTAAAATCATTTGGTATTTAAATAAATTGCAAAGCGGAGACAAAATAAGAGAGACAGGAAGGACACTATTGAAAACAAAACATAGGGGAGGGCCCATGTGGACGGGAAGAGGCCCATCCCACACTCCCAATCGTCTCCTTCCTTGCTACAGGAGAGGCAGGGGGTCGTGGCAGGCATCTAGCCACCATGGCCTCGCCCTGGCCACGTGCCGATCATCCCCGAGCCCCCCTGCTGGTTAAAACGACGCTCATGGCCACTTCGGAACCCTGGATCCATTCCCCTCCTTTTCCTTGTGCCGCCGTTTTCTTCCCACGCTTGGTCGAACCATCGTCGTCATGGCCGCCTCCGTTCCCATGCTCTCCATCATCCCTACACCCTGAAAACTTGTCCGTGAGCTCCGTCGTTGTCCGCCTTGTCGTCTTCATCCACTGGTTCCAGCCGGGATCCCGTACATCGAGTCCTGCTACGTCGTCTTCTTCCTTGGATGCCGCCGGTCATCGCCGTTCGATTCGCCTCCACCGAGCCTCCCGCAAGCCCACTGACCTGCTCGTCGACCCCGCTGTGAGCCTCTGCTCCTTTCCCCGCTCTCTAATCCCTCGCACACGTCCCTAAGCACTGGCTTCCTTCAAGACCGAAGCTTTGTTTCCCGTCATTGTTGCTTTTGTCGTTCGGTAGTTAGGCCCAGAACAAACCGGTCGTCATCGCGTTCCGTCCGTGCCCTTCACGTCGCCCTCACGCCCACGTCCGCTCCCGGCCGTGCGCCCCACTTGCGCTGGCTGCGCCCGGCTCGCCGCCTGCCGCCTCTGCCTTCGGTCGTGGCCGTTGCCAACGACCCAGTGCACCCCCCCCACGATGCCCGTCAACGTAGACCGACGCGCGCGCCTGCGTCCAGTAGCAGCTCCTCGCGGACCAGATGTCCGTTGGGAGACCAAACTGGAGCCCCCGTTGCGCTTTTGCCAGCGCCGACGAGCCCCTGCTCGGGTCGTCGTGGTCCTCGCCGCACAACCGCCCGCGCGAGACCGTCCCTCCCGCGCTGCCTACTGACCGTTGTGCACCCGCCTCCGGCTTGCCATGCGCTTGGCCGCCGCCCCGTGCTGTGGCCTCGCGCTCGCCTTCATGCCCTCCCCCGCTTGCCCCCGACGCCGCCTGCCACTGCCGCTACCCGCCAGCCCGCGCCCGCCGCTGCCATCCCACCGGCGTTCCCCTCCGGCGAGTGACCGCGCCTTGCCGCCGGCCACTGCCCAGCGGCCCCCTCCGCTGCAGCCTGGGGCCACACCGTGCTCCCCTCTGCGTGTTGTGCGCCGGCCGCCGACGCCTGCGTGCGTTCGTGCGTGCCCAAGCACAACCTTGGCCTCTATCGGCCTGGGTCACTACCCAGTGGGGCCGGCCCCTTAAAATAGAGTAAATAAAATTAATATTAGTGAAATAATAAATTAGTTTAGTTAATTAATTATTTATTTAGGCTAATTAGTCTAACTACCCTATGACAGTGGCCCCCTCACTTAAATACCCTGTTAAAATAAATGATAAGTCATTGTGTCAATGACATGTAGGCCCCGTTGACCCTTTTGACCAGTCAATGTTGACTGGTCAACTACTGAGTGTGCATGCTGACTGGACCCCCTGGCCCAATGTCATACACTCTGGCTATTTTAGCACTAGGTGACAAAACTTTATTCTGCTTATTATTCGAATTAAACAATTTCAGAAATTCTAGAAAATCATTAAAACTTTGAAAAATCATATAAATTAATCCGTAACTCGGATGAAAATACTTTGTACATGAAAGTTGCTTAGAAAGATGAGACGAATCCGGATACACAGCCCGTTCGTCTGCCACGCATCCCTAGCATGGCGAACACACTACTTTCCTCCTCTGATTCATCTGTCCAAAAACGCGAAGCACCGGGGATATTTTCCCGGATGTTTCCCCCCTAGATCTGTACCACTTCATACCGTGTTAGGGCACCCCCTAACACCGATACTTGTCATGTCATGCATCGCTATGCATCTGTTTGCTTAATATTTATTGTTTCGTCCCCCTCTTCTCTCGCTAGACACCGAGACCGATGCCGCTGCTACCCAGTACGACTACGGTGTAGACGACCCCTCTCTCTTGCCAGAGCAACCAGGCAAGCCCCCCCTTGATCACCAGATATCGCCTATTCTTCTCTACTGCTTGCATTAGAGTAGTGTAGCTTGTTACTGCTTTCGATTAATCCTATTCTGTTGCATAGCCTGTTATTGTTGCTACAGTATTTACCCTTACCTGCTATCCTACTGCTTAGTATAGGATGCTAGTGTTCCATCATTGGCCCTACACTCTTGTCCATCTGCCATGCTATACTACTGGGCCGTGATCACTTCGGGAGGTGATCACGGGCATATACTGTATACTTTACACTGTTACATTACCTGTGATACTCTTCGGAGATGGGGGCTGAAGGGGCAGGTGGATCCATCCCGGTAGAGGTGGGCCTGGATTCCCGATGGCCCCCGACTGTTACTTTGTGGTGGAGCGACAGGGCAGGTTGAGACCACCTAGGATAGAGGTGGGCCTGGCCCTGGTCGGCGTTCGCGGATACTTAACACGCTTAACGAGATCTTGGTATTTGATCTGAGTCTGGCTACTGGCCTATACGCACTAACCATCTACGCGGGGACAGTTATGGGCACTCGACGTCGTGGTATCAGCCGAAGCCTTCGTGACGTCAGCGACTGAGCGGCGTGCGCCGGGTTGGACCACGTAATGCAACTTCCTTTGTAATGGAGGTTGCTAGGTCTGCTCTCTGACCACCCTCGCAACGTGCAGGTGTGCAATGGGCGATGGGCCCAGACACCTGCGCCATAGGATTTAGACCGGCATGCTGACCTCTCTGTTGTGCCTAGGTGGGGCTGCGACGTGTTGATCTTTCGAGGTTGGGCATGACCCAGAAAAGTGTGTCCAGACAAAGGGGATCGAGCGTGTTGGGAAATGTGGTGCACCCCTGCAGGGAAGTTAAACTATTCGAATAGCCGTGATCTTCGGTAACAGGACGACTTGGAGTTGTACCTTGACCTTATGACAACTAGAACCAGATACTTAATAAAACACATCCTTCCAAGTGCCAGATACAACCGGTGATCGCTCTCTCACAGGGCGATGAGGGGAGGATCATCGGTTAGGATTATGCTATGCGATGGTACTTGGTGAACTTACCTTCTACTCTCTTCTTCTGCTGCAAGATGGAGGTTACCAGAAGGGTAGTCTTCGAGAGGACTAGCTATCCCACTCTTATTCTGGCATTCTGCAGTTCAGTTGTCACGACCGGTTTTCCAATAAAAATGTTTATTGAGAAACCAATCTTTTGAGTCCAGTATGAGAAAAATCCTCCTTACCGGTAGACAAATTCTTGATACAATAAGCCAGTAGCATAAAATATATTACAGAGTCGAGCTACGGTTGCTCAACCAAATTATTACAAGCACGCCAATAATTATACATAATGGCGGACATGACACAGTGGTGTGTAGGCATACTACTGACTCGAGGATAGGGTGGTGGTGGAAAATCACAGCGGGGAGTGAGATACAAGACTCTAAAACTAGCATCTCATCGAGCGTCGAGGTGAGGCTCGATGAATTTATTTGGTAGCGGAAGCGGATATAATACAGTGACCAAATCCAGGGTCGCACGAGACTGACTGGGATTCCTCTAGGCATCGGACTCGCTATCAAATTCTTCATCCATGAGATCGCCTTCGTCAGCATCTGGCCAAATCAACAAGCCAGGTGAGTACTTTGAAAGTACTCGCAAGACAGTTCGGACGTAAGATATAACAAATGCATGCATGGATACGTCATGAGTATTTTAACAGTGGCACATTAATTCGTAAAAACAAGACAAGTAAAAAGGGGGTCGGCGGTAGTCCGCTCGAAAACCCAACAAAATAACTGTAACCCAATCGGGTGTCTGAAGCGACACCTCAATAGGAGGATAAATAAATAAAGCACGCCGCAGTCGTGCGTCTAGGCGACACCACATAAAGGGCTTAAAAAGAAATGCCACAGTCGGGTGTCTGAGCGACGCCACATAAAGGGCTTTAAAAGAAATGCCACAGTCGGACGTCTGAGCGACATCGCAGAAAGGGCTTTCATTGAAAGTAAAATATAACAATGCCACAGTCGGACGTCTGAGCGACATCACAGAAAGGGCTTTTATTGAAAGTAAATAATAACAATGCCACAGTCGGACGTTTGAGCGACATCACAGAGAGGGCTTTTATTCACAAGTAAATAATACTCATAATAAATATTCAATTCATGAGAATAAACGGGTTAGTCCATCCACAGGAATAAACATTTAACCGGACTTAGCACTCATATGATTCACCGGAGTCTCTGTCATCAAAACTGGCATTTGTCAGGATAAGGTAATACCGAACTTGGACATGGAATAGATGATTCAAAGGAATATATGACTCTGCAGAGTTTGTACGAAATTTTTTCCCACAGCCAATGGATTTCCGTAGTCACGAAGGACTAGTTCCGTTTACGGTATTTCGGAAGAAAACACAGCTGACCAGTACACACCCATCCTACCTCTCGATGCCAGAAATCACCCTAGACATCGTCCAAGAAAAACTTTTGAGACGGGGAGATCACAATCTCGAATAGCATGGGATCAAATTTATATACGTGCGCTCTAAGGGGTGCCCCCCTCTCGGTCCCAACCGGAAACACCCATGCCCCCTGACCGGATGACTGGCTTTAATCCAGGGCCATGGAACCATCATCACGGCCTCTCCTTTTGGTGTGTACCAGGAAAGCGGTTTGCAACTTACTAAGCCATATTCCTTGCGGAAAACATGTGGTAGTACAGGAAAGGAAGAATGGAAGGAACTGGACCGATACGAGTTGACACTGAAGTCATATAGCCTGGCATAAGACTTGCATACTACAACACTGCCATCTTACCCATCCTCATGCCAACACATGGCCATGCATACTCACATCCATCCACTTATGGATTTTCGAAACTTACTTGCCTCATCGTTGCATGTAACATGACATTCGTCGGTATGCTCATCAGCATGCCATGAAACTACTTAGTGCAAACATGCCAAAACAATCATCATATCAAAAGTTCAAACATGCTTGCCTGGTTCAGAGTAGTCGGAGCCAAGCTCGGTTGAAGTTCGCGGTCCCGTCACCTCCTTCGGTATCTACGGCATAAAGAAAATATACGCGCTATCGTGAATACCGTGAGGTGCACAAAAATTTCTCCAAATATTTTTCAAATAAATCTGATAAAAAACTAGACAAAATTTTAAGGAGAACAGAAAAAATCAAAAAATACTTTCTGTTAAAAAGTTTATAAGGGTTTCCCGGACCCATCTGTAATGAAACAGAAAACTTCCCAGGGCTAACTTATAAAAACAGAAAACGATCGAATAAGAATGCCGCCCAGCGGGGAAAACGCATTTGGCAGAAGACGCCTTCAGAAAACGGTTCGTTTAGAAAGAACTGAGAGGCTGACGGGCGGGTCCCACCAGTTAGGTTTGAATTTTCAAAAGAGGCGGCAGAGCTCGACAGTGCCCGAGAGCCGCGGTGGTCGCCGGCAGCGATCCACGGCGAGGCAGGTTGATCGGAGAGTACCTCCGTGTTCAGGGCGCCATTCCGCGTCTGTGGGAGGTGGTGGTGGTCGCTGGCGAGTACCACGTCGATGGCGGCCCTTGCTCCGGCGGACGGTGGTTCGGGCGTTGATGGAGCTCGCCGAGGAGGGCTGCAAGGATCGAATTGAAGTGGGGGTTAGCTCTCTGGTTGCTCGAGGAGGGTACTGACGAGGTTTGGGCGCCGGGGACGGCCTCACCTGAGCGAATCGAGACGGAGGCCGAGGCGGAACGGGGCGACCGGAGTCGGGGGAGGAGACCTCCTCGAGGTCCTCCTAGTGGCCTGGCGGGGCTTTGGTGAGGTGCAGTGGTGGTGCGTGCTCGAGGGTGAGCTCGGGGTCCCCTTTTATAGGCGATCCGAGGCGGTGGCCGTGAACGGAGTTCTCCGGCGACGGATTACGGCGGTACAGTGCTTGGTCGGGAAGGTTCAGAGGTTGAGCGTCATAGTGGATGTTCCCTGGTTCCATTTAGGTGCTAACCTCAGCGGGATTTGGTTGCTTAGGGGGAGCTCGACCGAATGGGGCGGCGCGGGTCCGTCGGCGGCACGGAGCGCGCTCTGTGTGTGCCGTGCCACAGCGACGGTGCTGCATGCGTGCGCTGGCGAGGAAATGGCCACGCGGAGCCACCAGGGGGTTTGGGCGGCGCCGAACGGCGTTATGCCGCCGTTCTGCTCCCTGTCGGCCGCTACGGTGGTCGGCCGCCGCAAGACACGCCGGCGCAGGCGGGCCAGGATGCCACCGACGCCAGGAACGTGCCAAGCGCGCGTGTGAGGCTCCGGACAAGCAAGCTAGGCCGTGAGCAATGTGCCAAGTGCACTGTGGGCATGTGACTGAAATCTGACGAAGAGAAACGACACTGAACCTGAAGTTAACTGAAGATGAACAGAAACAGTGCATGCACGGTGTTCAACAGAATGATCTAGGCATCTAGGGATTTTTCCTTGAGCTGAAACTTGGTGGGGTGGCCTCTCATTGCACCAGGAGGCTGCCTGAATTTTGGTAGAATTTTTGGAGAATAGGAGATATGAATTTCACCAACTTTGGCAAATCTGGTCCAAACTTGCAGTGAGTGAAATTGGAAAATTTTGAAAAGAAGAAGAGTGATCAAGATGGTTCTAGGTTGTGGATGCTAAGGACAATCCAGAGGAGTTGGTTTGAGATAAAAACTCAAAGGCAATGAGGTACTTGCTTTGAAAATCACTCAGGCTCAAAATAATTGGCAGAAATGATTTGACATATAAAATAATTGAAATAAAATCCAAAAACTTGTTTGGACTTGTTGAGACAGAGAATTTAGATTGTTCAAAGGTGGAGGGAGGGATTTTGAGAAGATTTACTATAGGAGACATGGTAAAACCATGGGTGGTTTCAAGATAAGAAAAACCTCAAAATTCACAGAGTTCTTTTTATAAGAAAAAGAATAATTTCCAAAAATATACTTTGAGAAGGGAACCATCAGAGAAAGAGTTTTAAATGATCAAACACCATAGTTAGAAGAAGATACAAAAATAAAAACCCTTGCCAAAGAAGTTTTTAAGAGGAAGGTTTTCTGAAAAAAAATTAAATGGCCTCTTTTCAAAAACCAACAAAGTTTTTGCTGAAAACCAAATAAAAATTTTGGAGTGTCACAACACCTACCCCCTTAGGAAAAATCTCGTCCCCGAGATTTCAGTTGATCCTTAAATAAGTGTGGATGCTCTGGCCGAAGGAAATCCTCCCTTTCCCAGGTTGCTTCACTTTCGGTGTGGTTGCTCCACTGAACTTTGAAAAACTTGATGGTTTTCTGTCGGGTTCTCCTTTCAGACTCCTCTAATATTTTTACTGGACGTTCCCGATAGGTGAGGTCTTGCTGCACGTCAATGTTCTCATGGGATACTTGCTTCTCTGGTTTGCTTACGCACTTCCTTAATTGCGAAATGTGGAACACGTCGTGGACATCGGATAATTCTTCGGGTAAGTCTAGCTGGTAGGCTACGGTGCCTCTTCGTGCCACTATACAGAATGGTCTGATGAATCTTGGCGCTAGCTTTCCTTTAATCTTGAATCGTTGCAATCCCCTCATAGGGGATACTCTTAGGTACACGAACTCACCGGGTTCGAAGCTGACCCCACGATGTTTCTGATCGTAATAACTTTTCTGTCGGCTCTGAGCTGTCTTAAGTCGGTCCCCGATTAGCTTGACCTTTTCCTCGGCTTCCTTGAGCATGTCTGGGCCAAAGATACGGCTGTCTCCGGTCTCTGACCAATTTAGCGGGGTACGACATCTCCGTCCGTACAGAGCTTCAAATGGTGCCATTTGCAGGCTGGCCTGGTAACTGTTGTTGTATGCGAACTCGGCATATGGCAGGCTTTCTTCCCAACTGGCTCCATAGGTGAGGACACATGCTCTCAGCATGTCCTCTAAAACTTGGTTTACGCGTTCCGTTTGTCGATCAGTCTGGGGGTGGTATGCTGTACTGAAGGCTAGTTGAGTTCCCAGAGCCTGTTGTAAATGATCCCAGAATCTCGAGACGAACTGAGTGCCTCTGTCGGATATTATAGTCTTTGGGACTCCATGCAGACAAACTATACGGGAGAGATAAATCCTGGCAAGCCTATGAGTGTTGTAGGTTGTCTTTACTGGAATGAAATGTGCCACCTTGGTTAATCTATCGGTGATGACCCATATGGCATCATTCCCGTGTCGTGACCGAGGTAGTCCGACAATGAAATCCATCCCTATTTCATCCCATTTCCACTCTGGTATTTTGTTTGGTTGTAGTAGTCCGGCTGGTCTTTGATGCTCAACTTTTATGCGTTGACAAGAATCGCAACATGCAACGTATGTGGCTATGTCCCTCTTCATACCGTGCCACCAAAATATTTCCTGAATATCCTTATACATTTTGGTTCCTCCAGGGTGGATCGAATATGGGGCGGTGTGGGATTCAGCTAGAATTTGCTGTTTGAGGTCCTCTATGTTTGGCACGCAGAGTCTGTCCCCGTACCATAATATTCCTCCATCGTCTATGACGAACTCCGAGGCCTTACCCATACTCACCTTTCTTTTAATTCCTTTAATGCTGGGGTGACCAGGCTGAGCTTCTTTAATTCTCTCCACAAGGTCGGGTTGTACTTCCAAGTTTGATATGGTGCCTTCCGCGATCATTAACAAGTTGAGTTTGGCAAATTCTTGTTGGAATTCAGGTCTCAAGCTTTGCAGACTGTTTTCGTCGGAGCTGGGGTTCCGACTAAGAGCATCGGCCACTACATTTGCCTTTCCTGGATGATAGTGGATACCAACATCATAATCCTTTACCAATTCCAACCAGCGTCGTTGCCCTAAGTTTAGTTCTGGCTGTGTGAAAATATATTTGAGACTTTTATGGTCCGTGTATATTTCACATCGATTTCCAAGTAAGAAATGCCTCCATTCCTTGAGTGCATGAATGAGTGCTGCCATTTCTAAGTCATGAGTGGGATAATTTTCCTCATGCTTGCGAAGTTTCCTTGAAGCGTATGTGACAACCTTGCCTTCTTGCATCAACACGCACCTGAGGCCTTTTCTGGATGCGTCACAATACACTTCAAAATTCTTGTGTATGTCTGGCACAATTAATACCGGTGCTGTCGTTAATTTGCGTTTTAGCTCTTGGAAACTTTTCTCGCAGGCTTCTGTCCATTCAAACTTCTTGTCCTTCTTGAGTAACTGCGTCATTGGCTTGGCTAGGGTGGAGAATCCTTCAATAAATCTGCGGTAATATCCTGCCATTCCCAAGAAACTTCGTATGTCCGTCACGCTGGCTGGTGACTTCCAGCCAAGTATGGCCCTGACTTTCTCCGGGTCCACTGCGATACCGTCTTGGGTCTGCACGTGGCCTAGAAAGCCTACTTGTGTTAGCCAAAATTCGCACTTGCTGAACTTGGCATACAATTGATGTTTCCTGAGTTCTCCTAGCACAATCCTGAGATGTTCCGCGTGCTCTTCTGGTGTCTTGGAGTATATCAGAATATCATCAATAAATACCACAACGAACTTGTCCATAAACTTCATAAATACTTTGTTCATGAGGTGAACAAAATATGCGGGGGCGTTCGTTAATCCAAAAGGCATTACTGTGAACTCATATAGTCCATATCTGGAGGTGAAGGCTGTTTTGGGGATATCTTCTGTTCGCACTTTTAATTGATGGTATCCTGACCTTAAGTCAATCTTTGAGAATACCTTGGCCTGAGCGAGCTGATCAAATAAATCATTTATCCGTGGCATCGGGTATTTGTTCTTGACCGTGACCATGTTGAGTGCTCGGTAGTCTATGCATAATCTCAGTGTTCCATCCTTCTTTTTGGCAAATAAAATTGGTGATCCCCAAGGTGAGGAGATGGCTCAAATGTATCCCTTGTCCAGCAATTCCTTTATTTGTTTCTTCAACTCAATCAACTCGGATGGTGCCATTATGTATGGTTTCTTGTATATGGGGGCGGTTCCTGGGGCTAGCTCAATGCTGAATTCTATCTCTCGGTCTGGTGGCATGCCTGGTAGTTCTTCGGGAAATACGTCTGGAAATTCACATACTACTGGAACCTTGTTTATCTCAGAAACGTCCACCTTATTCAATCTCAGCTGCCGGGGTATTTTTCTTTCTTTGGCTGATACTTTTATTGTCTTCCCGTGGTGGTGTGTGAGAATTACGGTCCGGTTGAAACAGTCAATAAAACCTTTGTTGGTGGTTAACCAGTCCATCCCTAGGATGACATCCAGTCCTTTATTTTCCAACACAATAAGATTGGCGTGAAACTTCAATCCTTCGAACTCAATAACCACATTCTGACAGTAACTCTGAGTAACTTGCTGAATCCCAGGGGACTTGATGATCATGGATTTTTCCAGAGGAAGCATCGAAAAATTATTTTGCAAAGCAAAACTTTTCGAAATGAATGAGTGAGAAGCTCCAGAATCAAACAAAACCATTGCAGGTATTGTGTTGACAGGAAACGTACCGAGTACGATATCCGGAGCGTTTTGTGCTTCTTCTTTGGTCACGTGGTTTAGATGACCCTTCCTGTGGTTGTTGTTGGGGTTGAAATTGTTGCGCTTGGGCGCTGAATTATTTCCACCGTTGTTTGGCTTCGGGGTCGAGTTCCTTGGCTTGGGGCACTGTTTGGCATAGTGCCCTTCTTCTCCACAAGCGTAGCAAGTAACGCCTGGGCGATATGTGAACTCCTTGTCCCTTGCATGGAAATTCTTGGTTGGGCGTGAGACGTTTGTCGTAGGTTTGTGTGTCCCACCTTTCTGAAAATCTGTCTTGCTTCGGTGGTTGCGCGCAAGAGTAGTCTGGTCTCTTTTTCGCTTGCGGAAATCCTCCAAGCTACGTCTCTCATTTTCCAGAGTAATGGCTTTGTCCACTAGTGTCTCAAAATCTGGAAAAGTGTGCACGACCAGTTGGCATTTAAGCGCGGGCGCCAGACCGTCAAGGAATTTCTCCATCTTCTTGCTTTCAGTCATACGTTCTTCATTGGCGTAGCGAGACAATAGAGTAAATTGACCGTTGTATTCTGACACTGCCATGTTCCTTTGTTTGAGGTCATCGAACTCTCTCTTCTTGATTTTCATAATATTCTTAGGAATGTGTGCACCACGGAAACCTTCCTTGAAATCATCCCAGGTTATATCACTTTTGTTGGGGTGCATGTGCAGAAAATTCTCCCACCATGATGCAGCTGCTCCTGTGAGATAGTGTGGGGCATATAGTACCTTCTCGGGGTCTGAACATTTTGCAATAACTAATTTTCTCTCCATATCTCGAAGCCAATCCTCAGCTTCAAGAGGCTTGTCAGTATGAGAAAATGTTTGGGGACGTGTCTTCTGTAGCTCAGATAACTTGGAATGCTGCTGATACTGTCCATGGTGATTTCCCATGTTGATGACTTGGTTCATCATTTCCCGATGTTGTTGCTGACTCTGCTCATAAAGGTGACACATTTGTGAAAGTGCCGATTCACTGCCCTGTTGGCTTGACTGTCCCTGTGTGAACTTGTTGCTGGGTTGTGTATCATAATTTTCCTCTGGTGGAGTTGGCATGGAGCGAGTCCAAGGACGAGACATTTTTCACTCTGGGGATATATTTTGTAAAACCCATAAGAAAAGCGAAAAGGTTCACAAAAACAATTCCATAAATGCACAAAGCTGGCAAATAAATTAAATAACCAAGCTTACTTAAGAAAAACAAATCGATTTGCGCGCGGAGAAGGACGGCTCATTACATATCTTACACGCGGGCGGTAATTATACAATACATCACTCAGGATATGCGTACATAATCCTGACATGTTATTTAGGCTAGTGCACTCCTCCAGATCCTACATGATGCGCAAACAGGCTACTTCTCACAACCTATGTACATATAAACATATCATACAAAGCGGTACATCGCATGGCGGCTAAGCATACTCAGGCGGAGATGTTGACGATCTCCTTTGCCCTGCCGAGGGTGAGGCGTAGCGAGGCTGGGGACTCGACTTCCTCCTCGCTAATAGGCTCCATACGTGTAGTGTTGCGCCGAGTAGATGGAGCGGGTGCCAGGGGCGGAACAACACGAACAGGAGTGGGCGCGAAGGGTGGTGCAGTGCGCGCTGGAGTGGGCGCAATGACTTGGTTGAACTCTTCGGTAGAAGGCAGGCGACGAGTAGGTGCATAAGATGCTGAGGACGAGACAAAAGTCAGTGGCGGTGCGGTGGGTAGGAGCTCCCTCCTGTTGGCGGCACAGCCATGGACTGAGTCCATGCGGGCAGCCACGAAGTCGTCCACCAGGTTGTCGAAGGCTGCCTCCAGGGCCCGGAGATACTCAATAAGCATCTCAAAAGCCTCGTCTCGTTCTCCTCTGGGGCAGGAGAATGCGTAGTGACAGGTGTAAGGCACATGGCATGGAAGATAACGGTAACGACGAGTCTTCATCATGGGGAGGACATCCCTGAGACGATCTATCGCCTCGCGGGCTGCCATCTGCATAGCATGCCTCTCCGTAGGCATGGCTCTTCCCAAGAACCGGAAGCGGCGTAACTCACCACGCCCTCCCTTGAACTGCACCGCAGCCTGGTGCATGGTCAGACTGTCGTTGACTCGGTGCTGGCAGAGTGTGAAGACTGGGCGCACAGATGGCCCCATCGCGACCTGAACGATGAAGGAGAGAAGCTTGACGAACCCATCGGGCACATTGGCGAAGGTCTGAGACTCGCAGCTGTTGTCGGCCATCTACAAAAGTAGGCAAAAATTCTGAATGGTCAGATCATAAATTTATGCTGACTGTCAGAAAATGACTACAATTGCAAAAAAAAAATATAAATTGGCTCTATCATGCTAATAACCAATTAGCGATCGCACCTAGTGGCTTCCTACAGTCAGCCTGGCTCTGGTACCAAGCTTGTCATGACCGGTTTTCCAATAAAAATGTTTATTGAGAAACCAATCTTTTGAGTCCAGTATGAGAAAAATCCTCCTTACCGGTAGACAAATTCTTGATACAATAAGCCAGTAGCATAAAATATATTACAGAGTCGAGCTACGGTTGCTCAACCAAATTATTACAAGCACGCCAATAATTATACATAATGGCGGACATGACACGGTGGTGTGTAGGCATACTAATGACTCGAGGATAGGGTGGTGGTGGAAAATCACAGCGGGGAGTGAGATACAAGACTCTAAAACTGGCATCTCATCGAGCGTCGAGGTGAGGCTCGATGAATTTATTTGGTAGCGGAAGCGGATATAATACAGTGACCAAATCCAGGGTCGCACGAGACTGACTGGGATTCCTCTAGGCGCCGGACTCGCTATCAAATTCTTCATCCATGAGATCGCCTTCGTCAGCATCTGGCCAAATCAACAAGCCAGGTGAGTACTTTGAAAGTACTCGCAAGACAGTTCGGACGTAAGATATAACAAATGCATGCATGGATACGTCATGAGTATTTTAACAGTGGCACATTAATTCGTAAAAACAAGACAAGTAAAAAGGGGGTCGGCAGTAGTCCGCTCGAAAACCCAACGAAATAACTGTAACCCAATCGGGTGTCTGAAGCGACACCTCGATAGGAGGATAAATAAATAAAGCACGCCGCAGTCGGGCGTCTAGGCGACACCACATAAAGGGCTTTAAAAGAAATGCCACAGTCGGGTGTCTGAGCGACACCACATAAAGGGCTTTAAAAGAAATGCCACAGTCGGGCGTCTGAGCGACGCCACATAAAGGGCTTTAAAAGAAATGCCACAGTCGGACGTCTGAGCGACATCGCAGAAAGGGCTTTCATTGAAAGTAAAATATAACAATGCCACAGTCGGACGTCTGAGCGACATCACAGAAAGGGCTTTTATTGAAAGTAAATAATAACAATGCCACAGTCGGACGTCTGAGCGACATCACAGAGAGGGCTTTTATTCACAAGTAAATAATACTCATAATAAATATTCAATTCATGAGAATAAACGGGTTAGTCCATTCACAGGAATAAACATTTAACCGGACTTAGCACTCATATGATTCACCGGAGTCTCTGTCATCAAAACTGGCATTTGTCAGGATAAGGTAATACCGAACTTGGGACATGGAATAGATGATTCAAAGGAATATATGACTCTGCAGAGTTTGTACGAATTTTTCCCACAGCCAACGGATTTCCGTAGTCACGAAGGACTAGTTCCGTTTACGGTATTTCGGAAGAAAACACAGCTAACCAGTACACACCCATCCTACCTCTCGATGCCAGGAATCACCCTAGACATCGTCCAAGAAAAACTTTTGAGACGGGGAGATCACAATCTCGAATAGCATGGGATCAAATTTATATACGCGCGCTCTAAGGGGTGCCCCCCTCTCGGTCCCAACCGGAAACACCCATGCCCCCTGACCGGATGACTGGCTTTAATCCAGGGCCATGGAACCATCATCACGGCCTCTCCTTTTGGTGTGTACCAGGAAAGCGGTTTGCAACTTACTAAGCCATATTCCTTGCGGAAAACATGTGGTAGTACAGGGAAGGAAGAATGGAAGGAACTGGACCGATACGGGTTGACACTGAAGTCATATAGTCTGGCATAAGACTGGCATGCTACAACACTGCCATCTTACCCATCCTCATGCCAACACATGGCCATGCATACTCACATCCATCCACTTATGGATTTTCGAAACTCACTTGCCTCATCGTTGCATGTAACATGACATTCGTCGGTATGCTCATCAACATGCCATGAAACTACTTAATGCAAACATGCCAAAACAATCATCATATCAAAAGTTCAAACATGCTTGCCTGGTTCAGAGTAGTCGGAGCCTAGCTCGGTGAAGTTTGCGGTCCCGTCACCTCCTTCGGTATCTACGGTATAAAGAAAATATACGCGCTATCGTGAATACCGTGAGGTGCACAAAAATTATTCCAAATAATTTTTCAAATAAATATGATTAAAAACTAGACAAAAATTTGAAGAGGACAGAAAAAGAATCACTCAAAAATTCCTTTCTGTTAAAAAGTTATAAGGGTTTTAACCCAAGGACCCATCTGTAATGAAACAGAAAACTTCCAGGGGCTAACTTATAAAAACAGAAAATGATTCGATAAAGAATACGCCGGCCCAGAGGGGTGACGTACTTTGGCAGAAGACGCCTTCACAAAACGGTTCGTTTAAAAAGAACTAAGAGGCTGACGGGCGGGTCCCACCCGTCAGGTTTGAATATTCAAACGGGGCGGCAGAGCTCGACGGTGCCCGAGAGCCGCGGTGGTCGCCGGCGGCAATCCACGGCGAGGCAGGGAGATCGGAGAGTACCTCCGTGTTCAGGGCGCCATTCCGCGTCTGTGGGAGGTGGTGGTGGTCGCTGGCGAGCACCACGTCGATGGCGGCCCTTGCTCCGGCGGACGGTGGTTCGGGCGTTGATGGAGCTCGCCGAGGATGGCTGCAAGGATCGAATTGAAGTGGGGGTTAGCTCTCTGGTTGCTCGAGGAGGGTACTGACGAGTTTTGGGCGCCGGGGACGGCCGCACCGGAGCGAATCGAGACGGAGGCCGAGGCAGAACGGGGCGACCGGAGTCGGGGGAGGAGACCTCCTCGAGGTCCTCCTAGTGGCCTGGCGGGGCTTTGGTGAGGTGCAGTGGTGGTGCGTGCTCGAGGGTGAGCTCGGGGTCCCCTTTTATAGGCGATCCGAGGCGGTGGCCGTGAACGGAGTTCTCCGGCGACGGATTACGGCGGTACAGTGCTTGGTCGGGAAGGTTCAGAGGTTGAGCGTCATAGTGGATGTTCCCTGGTTCCATTTAGGTGCTAACCTCAGCGGGATTTGGTTGCTTAGGGGGAGCTCGACCGAATGGGGCGGCGTGGGTCCGTCGGTGGCAGGGAGCGCGCTCTGTGCGTGCCGCGCCACGGCGACGGTGCTGCATGCGTGCGCTGGCGAGGAAATGGCCACGCGGAGCCACCAGGGGGTTTGGGCGGCGCCGAACGGCGTTATGCCGCCGTTCTGCTCCCTGTCGGCCGCTATGATGGTTCGGCCGCCGCAAGACACGCCGGCGCAGGCGGGCCAGGATGCCACCGACGCCAGGAACGTGCCAAGCGCGCGTGTGAGGCTCCGGACAAGCAAGCTAGGCCGTGAGCAATGTGCCAAGTGCACTATGAGCATGTGACTGAATTTCTGACGAAGATCGACACTGAATCTCTGAACTTAACTGAAGATGAACAGAAATAGTGCATGCAAGGTGTTCGACAGAATGATCTAGGCATGTAGGGATTTTTCCTTGAGCTGAAACTTGGTGGGGTGGCCTCTCATTGCACCAGGAGACTGCCTGAATTTTTGTGGAATTTTTGGAGGAGTGTAGATATGAATTTCACCAAATTTGGCAAATCTGGTCCAAACTTGCAGTGAGTGAAATTTGAAAATTTTGAAAAGAAGAAGAGTGGATCAAGATGGTTCTAGGTTGTGGATGCTAAGGACAATCCAGAGGAGTTGGTTTGAGATAAAAACTCAAAGGCAATGAGGTACTTGCTTTGAAAATCACTCAGGCTCAAAATAATTGGCAGAAATGATTTGACATATAAAATAATTGAAATAAAATCCAAAAACTTGTTTGGACTTGTTGAGACAGAGAATTTAGATTGTTCAAAGGTGGAGGGAGGGATTTTGAGAAGATTTACTATAGGAGACATGGTAAAACCATGGGTGGTTTCAAGATAAGAAAAACCTCAAAATTCACAGAGTTCTTTTTATAAGAAAAAGAATAATTTCCAAAAATATACTTTGAGAAGGGAACCATCAGAGAAAGAGTTTTAAATGATCAAACACCATAGTTAGAAGAAGATACAAAAATAAAAACCCTTGCCAAAGAAGTTTTTAAGAGGAAGGTTTTCTGGAAAAAAAAATTAAATGGCCTCTTTTCAAAAATCAACAAAGTTTTTGCTGAAAACCAAATAAAAATTTTGGAGTGTCACATCAGTCCACATATGTTACCCCCTTTTCCATTTGATACCAAGGCATACTTATGTAGTGTAGCTCCTTGCTTGCGAGTACTTTGGATGAGTACTCACGGTTGCTTTGCTCCCCCTTTCCCCCTTTTCTATACCCGATTGCTGCGACTAGACGATGGAGCCCAGGAGCCAGACGCCACCATCAACGACGACTCCTACTACACTGGAGGTGCCTACTACTACGTGCAGCTCGCTGACGATGACCAGGAGTAGTTTAGGAGGATCCCAGGTAGGAGGTCTGCGCCTCTTTCGATCTGTATCTCAGTTTGTGCTAGCCTTCTTAAGGCAAACTTGTTTAACTTATGTTTGTACTCAGATATTGTTGCTTCCGCTGACTCATCTATGATCGAGCTCTTGTATTCGAGCCCTCGAGGCCCCTGGCTTGTAATATGATGCTTGTATGACTTATTTTATTTGTAGAGTTGTGTTGTGATATCTTCCCGTGAGTCCCTGATCTTGATCGTACACGTTTGCGTGTATGGTTAGTGTATGGTCGAATCGGGGGCGTTACAAGTTGGTATCAGAGCTGACTGCCTGTAGGAATCCGCCTTCCACACTCCTTGGCCGAAGTCGAGTCTAGACATTACAAAACTTTTTACTAACATGGCTGTGTGCCTTACGGACCCACGTCGCCATCTGGGTGGTATTAGGATCTTTTACTCCTCGTCTATACTCTGGGAATCTGATCTCTCTTCTATTTGGGTTAAATGATTTTACTAAATCTGACTCTAGGTTCTCGTAACTGCTTCTCCCGGAGAGCCCCTTATCATAGATGATCGCCTACTGCACCCGAAGATTTTGAAGATACTCTTTGATCATTCCCGAGACCCTTGTGCCATCTGCCTTTTCAATTCCCTACTACTGATATATCCATATGGATAACGACATACACTTGTTGTTCATACAATTACTCTGAGTTTCTCTTGTTATTACAAGACGCATCGGATTGCCTCTGACTTTTAAGAATCCCTTGTACCACTGCCTTGTAGTTCCTTGCCGCAGAGATGCCCCTACGGATAATTCCTCGGACTTATCGAGTATCCACTCATTCCCAGTTGTTCTTGTGCTCCACAAAGACTTTGAAATACTATTTGATCTTTTGAAAATCCTCAACAGCTTATTGCTCTTGAAATTCTTGCTTACTTGCATTATGATTTACCTCATAAGTCCGGTAATCTTATTGGCATCCTTAGTCATTATCAGTTTGAGTCTATTGAATCAATATGTTGTGAATACTCGCAATCCTTAATTAGATCCTTCATTTCGTCCTTCCGACTCAGATGTCATTTTAAATATGAGCTGGATCTCGACCAATCAAATTTTGCCATCGATTGTGCCCCTAAGGCTATTCAACTTATCCATCCCTAATCAAAGCATTGCTTCTGATCCCTTGTCTTGGAATTGATAATTCCTTTGCATTTGAACTTTGAGTTAGTCA
Source organism: Triticum urartu (assembly GCF_003073215.2). Lineage (NCBI taxonomy): Eukaryota > Viridiplantae > Streptophyta > Magnoliopsida > Poales > Poaceae > Triticum > Triticum urartu. Next base: position 314,570,819 of record NC_053022.1, on the reverse strand, counting down.
GTTGTTTCCATAAACTGATCTCCTTGCATTCCTTCTTCCTCTGGTTGAGTACCGATGCTCACATCAGACCCCTTGTGGAACACCAGATCCTTTGTTGGATTTATCCGACATCGTCCTTCATATTCTATAAGCTTGTGAGCCTTTCCTCGGATACATAATGCCTTTGGTCAATTGTATCCTCTGCTTTCTCCAGCATGCTCTACTATCGAGCTTGTGTTATTTATTCCTGAAATTGTGGTATATGCTCCTAAGATGCCTCGATGGGTTGAACCTATGCCTTCCATAGTATGTTTGAACGCGAAAGTTTTCACGAGTCATACTCGTCTGGTATTTTGCCAGATAATTCAACAGTACAACTTCTTCGAAAAAGAGAAGTGAATAAAAGGTTATACACTGAAGAAGTGGGAGTCAGCCTTGAACTTGTGTTCATGCCCATGGACACGATGTATATCCTATCATGGAAGCTTCTTGTAATAATAACTATCCCCTTGATATAATATCATTTGGAATCTGTGAATTGATCCTTGCAATCGTGGTTCCGGCCATATGTTCTTATTTGATCCCATTTCTCGAGCAAGTTTAAGCACTTGTCTTGTGTGGACCAATACACTAGTCCAACCTTTACTTTGATCTACCTTCGAGTATTACACCCTGGTATCTCGGGAATATCATGGGACATCATAACTTCTTATGGGTTCTTCATCAACTATTATCACTCACCAGATCCAATTGTTCCTAGGTTCTGGGTTGTCGTCAACCGAGAACACCGAATAGTGAATCGAGTCCGCACTCTCATTCAATAACCCTAAATAATTTTCGTTGCTTATGAGTTTAATAATCCTTCAAGTCATTCCTTGCTTGATCGGCTATATCCTTATTGTGCTGCTCTTAACTGTGCTACCTGGTCCTTCTTCCCAGAGCACAATTTTCGATGATGAGCTAAGCTTACGTCAATTTTGCTCATCATATCATTTCTCCTTAAACCACAAGCTTGGTTTCGAGTTTGTGCCGTACCCGTGGTTCCAATAACCTTTCGCTTCATCATTCTTTTGACTTGATGTCATTGCCAATGGATTACATCTTCATGAAATCTCTCAAAAATTGTGTCGTGATCATCATCAATCTTATGAGCTCTTCTAGGATATCAATCGAAGTCATGATGAGAAATACCATCCTTGCCCCTCGATGAATTGTGTTATCATCGACAACTTTATTGCCTTCCCTCCAACACAAACTTGTTCGTGTTCTGTGTTATACCTTGAGTTCCTTGCTATCCAACATTTGTTCTTCTTTACCTTGGAGTATTACCATCTTTTATATCCAGGATGTCGTGCTTAGCACACCCGGCCGGAGGCCCTATGGTTATAGATTCCTTTTCAGCAAGGTTATCCATTCTTCCATGAGGAAATTGTAAGACTTATTCTACAAGTTATTCCTGATGGATCCTTTGTGTTTCCAAAGTCTGACCTTTGCCTGAAGACCATGTCAATGCTATCTCGAAGCATATATATGTTACTCCAATTTTCAACAAGAACATTTAAAGCCTAATGTTAAATGTTTCCTTCTCAATTATCCAAACACCGCTGTATGGGTAATGTCCTGAAATTTCTCTCCCCTTACCTAAAGAGTTTTCTACATTATATCCTGTCATGGATATCGTGATCTGCTTTTCCTTGGGAAGGATATACCCTTGAAATGTGTTTAAACACATTTTCCTTTCCATTGTTCTAATTAATCTGATAATCATATTTTTCTCTCCATTGTTTGGTTTAACCTTTCTTCTGATCTATATTATGTAAGCAGTAATATTCCCTTGCTTATGTTAACACCTCGTTGTACCACTCTGCCAGTAAGACCCTGTTACTTTGGTTGATGACATTCCGGTAACCACCGGTGGACGAGAACTTTGCCTATTGGTCCGCCTCGTTTCAACGAGCAGGAAAATGGTTCTCTTCGTCCCTCGCCCTTGGTACCGACATTGTTGCTGACACATACTGACAGGCTACCCTCTGACATGCTTTACTATCATGACCGTGCAAGATGTCACCGCCCTTCCTACTTTAACCCACATGGTGGGCCCATAACCCACAAGTTCCACAGGATCGAAACCTGACTCTCCTGTACACCCTGATTCAAAGTTATCCCTTGCACTTGGTTTCGTGTGTAATTCGTGAGCCACCTTCCGAGTGATCTATTCTGGCATCACACACAATACTTGGTCCCATTGCTCTGAAACCTTTCACACTCTGTTTCACGCAATGAACGATTGCCTATCCGCCCAAAACTTTTCATGATACATTCTTACTTTGCTCTCGATATTTTCTAAGGTTTCAATTCGAGAGTTACTTTCCCCCACCTTCCCCGATGTTATCTTCCAGATAGCCAACCTTGCAGAGGTCTGTTCTCTTGGAATGCCCACCCTTTATTCTTCATAAGTACAATGGAGTTCCCGAATAAAGGATGTCGACTTCATCATGATGACCTGAAGCAGAGAAATGAAGACATCAATGTAATGGATCGGCCTCTTCGAGAAGAGCAAGCCAGAATGAGAAGACCCGCTAGATTCGTTACCAAACCTTCCCCACTTTCACTACCTCTAAAATCTCGGGACGAGATTTCTTGTAGTAGAGGAGATTTGTGATGCCCGGATAATTAAGCTACAGTAACCTCACCCTAGTGTGCCTTGGCAGTTATGTTTTGAAGCCATTTTGCCACTTAATGAAAACCGAGTAAAATTCAAAGTTCAAATAATAAGTCAAATTCTTATTTCTTCAAACTGTCAATTAAAAATGTTCAATGAGTTAAAAAATCACTAAGTAATTATCATATGGAAACCAACATCATTTGACTCTCCAATTAATCCCTAGGATTTATAAAGTGAACCGGCAACATTAAAATCAAGCCAATTCAATTTAAAATGAAAAGTTATATGTTTCTAAATAAGCGAGACTTGGTGGACTAGCTCAAAACACTGTCTACTATTTATGTGAAACGTTTCATTTGTTACAAAAATCGTTTGGTCTTTAAATAAATTGCAAAGCAGAGAGAAAATAAGAGAGACAGGAAGGACACTATTGAAAACAAAACATAGGGGAGGGCCCATGTGGACGGGAAGAGGCCCATCCCACACTCCCAATCGTCTCCTTCCTTGCTACAGGAGAGGCAGGGGGTCGTGGCAGGCATCTAGCCGCCATGGCCTCGCCCTGGCCACGTGCCGATCATCCCCGAGCCCCCTTCTGGTTAAAACAACGCTCACGGCCCCTTTGAAACCCTGGATCCATTCCCCTCCTTGTCCTCGCACCGCCGTCTTCTTCCCACGCTCGGCCGAACCATCGTCATCATGGCCGCCTCCGTTCCCGCGCTCTCCATCATCCCCGCACCCTGAAAACTTGTCCGTGAGCTCCGTCGTCGTCCGCCTTGTCGTCTTCACCCACTGGTTCCAGCCGGGAGCCCCTACATCGAGTCCTGCTACGTCGTCTTCTTCCTTGGATGCCGCCGGTCATCGCCGTTCGATTCGCCTCCACCGAGCCTCCCGCAAGCCCACTGACCCGCTCGTCGACCCCGCTGTGAGCCTCTGCTCCTTTCCCCGCTCTCTAATTCCTCGCACACGCCCTGAGCACTGGCTTCCTTCATAGCCGAAGTTTTGTTTCACGTCGTTGTTGCTTTTGTCGTTCGGTAGTTAGGCCCAGAACAAACCGGTCGTCGTCGCATTCCGGCCATGCCCTTCACGTTGCCCTCGCGCCCACGTCCGCTCCCGGCCGCGCGCCCCGCTTGCGCTGGCTGCGCCCGGCTCACCGACTGCTGCCTCTGCCTTCGGTCGTGGCCGTTGCCAACGACCCAGTGCACCCCCCACGATGCCCGTCACCGTCGACCGACGCGCGTGACCGCGTCCAGCAGTAGCTCCTCGCGGACCAGATGTCCGTTGGGAGACCAAACTGGAGGCCCCGTTGTGCTTCTGCCAGCGCCGACGAGCCCCTGCTTGGGTCGTCGTGGTCCTCGCCACACGGCCGCTCGCTCCCGACCACCGGCCACGCGTGCTTCCACAGCCGCCCGCCCGCGCGAGACCGTCCCTCCCGCGCTGCCTGCTGACCGCTGTGCACCCGCCTCCGGCTTGTCATGCGCTTGGACCGCTGCCCCGTGTTGTGGCCTCGCGCTCGCCTTCGTGCCCTCCCCCCCTTGCCCCCGTCGCCGCTGCCACTACCGCTGCCCGCCGGCCCGCGCCCGCCACTGCCCTCCCGCCGGCGTTCCCCTCCGGAGAGCGACCGCGCCTTGCCGCCGGCCAGTGCCCAGCGGCCCCCTCCGCTGCAGCCTGGGGCCGCACCGTGCTCCCCTCTGCGTGTTGTGCGCCAGCTACCGACGCCTGCGTGCGTTCGTGCGTGCCCAAGCACAACCTTGGCCTCTATCGGCCTGGGTCACTGCCCAGTGGGGCTGGCCCCTTAAAAAGAGTAAATAAAATAAATATTAGTGAAATAATAAATTAGTTTA
>NC_053022.1:314481509-314565334 GCF_003073215.2 Triticum urartu | reverse complement strand
ACTGCTACAGTGCCCCCGGGCAAGATCTGGATCCAGTTTTCGGATCGGTTGACTTTTGCCCCGAAACCCTAATTATTTTTGCTATGTTCATCGTGCCGTAACTCCGCATCCGTAGCTCCATTTTGGGCATATAGCATATCAAAATGTTCATCTCAGAGAGCACATCACTTCATCCCATAGCATCATTTTCATTTGAGTTCATCTTGATGCCCGAAATGTTCTTGGAAGAATGCTATTTGAGATAATTGTCAGATCTACTGCTCTAATTAGATATTAGTCATTTTTTGCCATGATTAATGTGTGCATGATATTCCCCTGAGCTCTACATATGTTTTGTTATATGCTTTGCCATCTTTCTAGAGGTGAAACCCATGTATTTTTGTGATGTGTGTGGTGACTAGCACAAGCTTGCAAAGTGGTGCATTCATTAATGCTGATTTCAGGGACATAGCATTTCCACTAAGTCCTTGGACTGATTTTATCAATACACCATATGTTCATGTTGTTTCCTAGTGATCCGTGCCTCTTTTGAGGATGATCAGTAAGGATGATTTGTTAACCTTGTAGTGCTCTATCCATCCATGTCTTTGTTCTCAATTATGGAGCACCCTCGCTTGAGTCAATCGAGCTCTACTTTTGCTATTTCGTGAATCTGGGCAGATTGTCTACTTGTTAGCGATTTTGCCGAGGATGTTGTAGTTGATCCATGCGTGCTATGCTATTGTCCTTGCCATGTATAGCTTCTATAATGCGTATTCTTGATGGGTGTATGCTTAGATTGTCATGACATGCTCTGTAGTGAGTGCATCGAGCTCGTAAACATGCCTACTTGATATCTGTTTTTGCATGCTCCAGTTTTCACTAAGTCTGAGAACTGATTATGTTTTTGCCATGTTCACATGCTTGCAAATGTATTTTCTGATCCCTTTAGGCTCAAGGTCACTAAGGGACTTTTGTTATGATCTTTGAGTAGCTCCATGCCATGCTTTACTTTGCCATGTTCAGGCCCTATAGCATATAGTTTTCATACTCCAAAGTGTGCTATCTGATCTGAAATTCCAGACAAGTGTTAATTTTCACTAAGTCTGAAATCTGTTTACCAAATGCATTTTTGCCATGCTTGTTTGAACCTGTTAATGGATGAATTGGCCGTATCTCAGTGTTCATCTTTTGTTAAGCATCATGATTGGATCCCTGCAATGTATTTTGTTGTCATGTTTGGGTGTTGTATCATGTTTAACTTGTTGCATTTAGATGGCTACTTGCTGTATATCGCAGACCGGTGCCATATTTAAATTGCTTGCCATTTCCAAACCGTGACTCCGATTCCGGCGTTCTTTATATCGTTTTCAAGAGAAATCATCTCACCTTTCCAGTGGCACACTTGGATTTCCATGTTGAGGCCAGGTTCATTCTCTCCTTGCCAAATCTTGCATATGCATCACATATCGCATCCCGCATAGCATACCATGTTTGCATCGTGTTGTTTGAGCTTTGCACGTGGTTGATTGTGTTCCGTTTGCTTGTTTGTCTTGTTTGGGTAGAGCCGAGAGACGAGTTCGCTAACGAGGAGCCCGTTGAGTTTGCTTTCGAGGATCCAGTCAACTCTGACAACTTCGCAGGCAAGATGATCATACCCTTGAAATCACTACTATCTTTGCTTTGCTAGATGCTCGCTCTTTTGCTATGCCTATGCTACGATGCCTACCTCCTGCTTATCATGCCTCCCAAATTGCCATGTCAAACCTCTAACCCACCATGTCCTAGCAAACCGTTGATTGGCTATGTTACCGCTTTGCTCAGCCCCTCTTATAGCGTTGCTAGTTGCAGGTGAAGATTGGAGACCGTTCCTTGTTGGAACATTATTTACTTGTTGGGTTATCATTATATTGCCTTGTTATCTTAATGCATCTATATACTTGGTAAAGGGTGGAAGGCTCGGCCTCTCGCCTAGTGTTTTGTTCCACTCTTGCCGCCCTAGTTCCGTCATATCGGTGTTATGTTCCCGGATTTTTGCGTTCCTTACGCGGTTGGGTGATAATGGGAACCCCTTGATAGTTCGCCTTGAATAAAGCTTTTCCAGCAATGCCCAACCTTGGTTTTACCATTTGCCACCTAGCCTCTTTTTCCCTTGGGTTTCCGGAGCCCGAGGGTCATCTTATTTAAACCCCCCCGGGCCAGTGCTCCTCTGAGTGTTGGTCCACCTCGTCAGCCACCGGTGGCCACCAGGGGCAACTCTAGGCTGGCCTACCGGAAGTTTGGACAATCTGAGTGTGCCCTGAGAACGAGATATGTGCAGCCCCTATTGGGATTTGTCGGCACATTCGGGCGGTGTTGCTGGATTTGCTTTAACTTGTCGAAGTGTCTTGTAGAACCGGGATACCGAGTTTGATCGGAATGTCTCAGGAGAAGGTCTATTCCTTCGTTGACCGTGAGAGCTTGTCATGGGCTAAGTTGGGACTCCCCTGCAGGGATTTGAACTTTCGAAAGTCGTGCCCGCGGTTATGGGCAGATGGGAATTTGTTAATGTCCGGTTGTAGATAACTTGAACCTTAACTTAATTAAAATGAATCAACTGTGTGAGTTACCGTGATGGTCTCTTCTCGGCGGAGTCCGGGAAGTGAACACGGTGTTGGAGTAATGCTTGCCGCAGGTTGTTCTCTAGTTATTCGTTCGCGCTTTGCCTTCTCTTCTCGCTCTCTTTTGCGAACAGGTTAGCCACCATATATGCTAGTCGCTTGCTGCAGCTCCACATATTTTACCTTGCCTTACCTATAAGCTTAAATAGTCTTGATCGCGAGGGTGCGAGATTGCTGAGTCCCTGTGGCTCACAGATTACTTCCAAACCAGATGCAGGGCCTGATGACTCCGTTCCAGATGACGCGCTTGAGCTCAAGTGGGAGTTCGACGAGGACTCACGCCGTTACTATGTGTCTTTCCCTGATGATCAGTAGTGGTGCCCAGTTGGGGCGATCGGGACCGTGTCGCATGTTGGGTTGATCTTTTATTTTGGCGCCGTAGTCGGGCCATGAGTGTTTGAATGATGTAATGCTATTTATGTACTTTGATTGACATGCCGAGTGTAAGCCAACTATGTATCTCCCCTTTTATTATCTATATATTACATGGGATGTTGTGAAGATTGCCTAACTTGCGACATTGCGTTCAATGCGGTTATGCCTCTAAGTCGTGCCTCGACACGTAGGAGATATAGCCGCATCGAGGGCGTTACATATGGCCTCCAACTGCACAGTTTCACTCCCGCCTCCATCCTGCACATCGCGGGTTACGTTGCTCTATGCAAGCTATTCCTGGACTGTGAGGCCCATTTTGAATTATGGAGAAAACTATTCTGCCTCATCCCTCGTAATCAAGGGAGATCGATATTCAAAGTGGGAGGAGCCGAAGTGTGGCGTATCGCCGGGACCGGATACCTGTCCGGCACGCCGAAGAAGGCTTTTGAAGAGTGACCTTCCAAATGGTTCTATATTGACGACGTCGCTCTTCCTGACCCAGTCCAGATGGGTCGCGCTCCGTTGAAGAAATGCCACAGCCGGTGTCCTCGGAGCCTCGAGGAGGAGGATAGCATGGAAGTCAGTCAATTGATGGGCAAGATTAAGACGCTCGCCCAGTCCGGATTATCAATAATAGAGGTAATGGAGATCTCCATAGTGCGGAGGGTCCAACCACTCCAATATAGAGGGCTTTCCATGTGGCACTATAATGGGGAAGATGACGCCTCACACTGCAGTCGGAAGGGTCCGAAAACCCCCGCCGCTTTGGCCAAAATATTGGCCGAACTATACAAAGGGGAGAAGGAGGAGTTCACTCGTCTCCAATGTCGAGATGGATTTTCCATGTATAATCCTCCTAGCTGGGTAAGCTCTAATCCCACCCTTTTACTCCTCTCCCTGAATCATTTTTGATGAATAGTAACCTATCCACTCGCAATAGGAATGGTGGAAGGCTATCGGTGTTACAGGTTGCAAGAAAGGCTAGATGATTGTGCTGAAAGATTCAATATTTATCGCCATCCTTGTGAACTTTGCAATGAACATGGTCATTTAAAGTTCCAATGCTATGTGTTTCATGATCAAATCGTGTCCAAAAATTGTGATAACTTGATTACCCTTGAGCATCATAAAGAGCTTAGTCTTCTTTTGGGGTATGAAGAAATGAAACGTATAACTGAGGGTATTCCAAAATTTAATCTTGATATATTTCTTGATTTTGGTCTAGAAGAAATTTTTATGTATTGTACGGTAAATTGCATTGAAAATCCTTATATTGCCAATTACATAAAGACAAGAAAACAAATATAAGATGAAGAGAATACTAATGAAAGGTAAGAGACTTCCCAATATTCTCCTATTATTTCTTATGATGAATCATGTAACGAGGAGGAGCCTCCTATTCAACCAATCTCATTAATAATGAGTTCCGAAAAGAGGATTAAATCCACACATGTTGTGAAGAAGAAAAATAAAAGACGGAGAAGCAAAGGTAAAAAATGTATCCCTCCCAAATGATGTTGCTCCTATTACTCATTGTGATGATGATAATTGTTATACTATTGGTGCTATCCATACTATTAATGATGAGAATGATTATGCTTATGATATGAAAAAGCCCAAGTTTGGGGATGCTATGTGTAAGTGCATCTAGTGCCACCCCTAGTTGGTTTTGGAGTATTGACGACAAACCTAGTTGAGGGACTAATGTGTTTGTGAGAATTGCAGGATAACACAGGTAGAAGTCCCTCATTGATTCGATTTTCCTACCAGAGATGACCCCTAAAAATGTATGAAGACATTGAAGTCAGAGGTGGTATATGAAGATATTCACATTGAAGACTATGACAAGAGAAGACACCACATGAAGCCTATGGAGCTCGAAGACTTAGATCTTTCGTAGTTCTCTTTCTTTTGTGTTGAGTCATAGGAACCACCGTACTGTTAAGTGGGGTCCAAGAAAACCAGTCAGAATGACTGAAGTGATGCCTAACCAAAACCTATGTCTTCGAGTGAAGACTATGAGAGCGAATCTTGTCCAGAGTCGGACAAGTCAGCTTTGCTTGCAGCCCAAGTAAAGTTGCCGTGTGAGTTTGAAATCTGACCGTTGGAACACGTGTCAGTTCCTTAGTGACCCAGGGTCATTTCGGACAAATTAGGTCGGGTTGCCAAGTGGCTAATAAATAGACCACCCCCTACAACAATAAACGGTTGGCTGCCCAGATTGAGAGTACGGCTTTTGTCGTTTGAGAGCAACCCACCTCGAAGCCTTTGAGAGAGAATTCCTTGCGAGGATAAAGCCCTAACCACCCAGAGCCAAAGAGATTTAGGCATCACTTAAGTCTTCTTGTCTGTGTGATCTGAAGACTTATTACACTTGAGGACTGTGCATCCTCCAGCCGGTTAGGCGTCGCGTTCTGAGCATCCAAGAGACATTGTGGATTGCCGGTAAACGGAGTCTGTGAAGGTTTGGGAGTCTACCTTGAAGACTTACCAGAGTAATTGGGCGAGGTATGTGTGACCTTAGCTCAAGGGGAATACGGTGAGGACTGGGTGTCCTGAGCTGCGTGTTCAGGACTGGGTGTCCGGGACTGTGTGTCCTAAGGTTTAAATACCTAGCCGCCCTAACCAGACGTACAGTTGTCACAGCAACTGGAACTGGTCCAACAAATCATTGTCTTCAGCGAGTCACTGGTTTCATCTTCCCTTCCCTTTACTTACTGTTACTCCTTGTGAAATCATTGTATGTTTGCGCTATCTTTTATCTTCACTGAGTGACTGCGTGTTCTGTCTGGCTTCACAATATCTTCCTACCCGATCCTTACTACATTGCTGCTATTAGTCATTGTGCTTTCACTCTATTGAATACTTGACTATGGCTTGCCTAGTGTAGTCTACCTTCCGCTGCAGGGTATTAGGTTTATTTCTATCATTTGTCTTCATAACTCCCACGTTTTGAAGACTTTCATAAAAATCGCTTATTCACCCCCCCTCTAGTCGATACAACGCACTTTCAATTGGTATCAGAGCAAGGTGCTTCCTTATTCTGTGTGATTCGGTTTAACCACCTGGAGTTTTAGCTATGTCAACTGCAGGGATAATAAAAGTCTCCGCTGTGTGTCCCGTCTTCGATGGAACTGAATATCCCTACTAGAAGAATAAGATGCGCATGCATCTTGAAGCCATTGACGTCGACCTATGGTATATCGTCGAGAACAGCGTTCCCAAGGCTGGAGAAGGTGTCACTGCTGCTGATGTCAAGAAATTCGTTCAACTGGACTCTACTGCCAAGAATATCATATGTGGTCATCTGACCAAAGGACAGTATGGCCGTGTGAGTGCTTTGAAAACATCTAAGCTGGTCTGGGACTGGCTCTCCAAGGTCAATGAAGGCGTCTCAACCTAGAGAGATCAGAGAATCAGTGTCCTTCGTAACCTCTTCAACCGCTTCAAGCAAAATGACAATGAGAATGTCCAGCTCACATTTGACCGACTCACTAACATCACAAATGAGCTTCAAGCCCTCGGCGCTACTGAGATCACCAAACATGAAGTCGTCAAGACACTACTGAGATCACTTGACAGTTCGTTTGACACCCTAGCCCTGATGATTCAAGAACGTCCTGATTTCAAGACACTCGATCCGTCTGACATACTTGAGAGGCTCAACACACATGAGTTTCAGCTTTTTGAGAAAAGAGATATCTACGGTCCAAACTATGGGCGAACTCGTGCCTTGAAGGCAAAAGCTGTCTCCTCATCTGAAGAAGAATCTGACAGCAGTTCTGATGATCCTGAAGACATTGAAAGGGAACTTGCTATGCTTGTCAAGAAGTTCCAAAAATTCACCAAGAAGAAAGGCTTCAGAAAGTCTTCCCGATCAAGCTCAAGGAATGATGAAGCTTCTGCTCATGACTACAAGAAGAAAACATGTCACAAGTGCAAGAAACTTGGCCACTTCATCTCTGAGTGTCCACAGTGGGACAATGAGAACAAAAAGAAGAAGAAGAGCAAGGAATATGACTCTGACGACAAGAAGAAGAAGAAATACTCAAAGTCTTCTTCCAAGTCTTCCTCAAAGTCTTCATCACACAAGAAGAGCTCATCTGGCAAGCCACGTGCGTTTGTTGGCAAGGAAATGGATTCAGAGGAGGAGTCTGCTTCTGAGGAGGCGGAGGTGGAGTCTGAGGAGGAGTCCGATTCAGGCGTCGCTAGTCTGGCTACAGCATACATTGCCAAGTCCATCTTCAACACTGAAGACGATGACTTCATCACCAACACCGATGCAAATGACAAGGACTACCCCGCTTCTACCTATTGCTTCATGGCACGCGGTGCCAAGGTAAACACACGCACTACTCACTATCAAACATCTAGTGACGATGATTCTGATTGTGGTTCAAAACCCAGCTACAAAACACTTGCTAAAATTGCAACTGAACAACAGAAAGCTATGGAACATATTCAAAAACTATTAGACAGAAGCGATGATTTGTTAGGTGCTGAAATGACTCGATCTGAATCCTTAATTGAAGACATAAAAAATCTTCACGTTAAGTATCAGGAACTTGAAAGTCGTCATGAAACTCTCTCAACAACTCATGAAAAGCTTTCCTATGATTATCTTCAAAGGAAGCAAGATCTTGAGAAATTGAGAGCGGTTCATGAAGATCTTCAAAAGGAAAGCGAGTCACTTCACACCAAACAGATCAGTTCTGCTCAGGAAGGATTTGAACCACCATGTCTTAAATGCATTGAGCGTGATAATGCTACTTCTATTGCTGAATGTTCTACTGCTACTGCTGTTGCAATATCTTCAACTGTTGATGTGGTAACTAACCCCTCTGCTGAGGATACCACCGCTATTGCTGATGAGAATGCCAGGTTGAAGACATTGCTTGAAACAGGGATGTACAAAAGTCTTAAAGGGCATCAGACACTATGTGATGTCCTCAAAAAGCAGATTCTGAACCGAAACCCGAGGAAAGAGGGTGTTGGGTTCATAAGGAAAATGAATACTGATGGCTCTTACTGGAAACCTGAGCAGTACCCCAAAACCATGTGGGTTGCTGCAAAGGAACCTTCAGCAGATCCATCCAATCTATCTGGCTTCACTTGTGCTAACCCCATTATCATTGATGAATCCTTTGATGCAAACTATATACTGTTTAAGAATCAGAATGGTGAAGTGTTTGCCAGGTACATTGGTACTAACTGCAGGAATGGACCGCCTATGAAGAAGATCTGGGTTCCGAAAAAGTGTCTGGAGAATCTTCCTGTGAATGTCATCATGACACCTCACGTGAAGAAGACAAACCTCAGACCAAAGGCTTCATACAGTCCAAAGGCTTCATACAGACAGAGGACTCACCTGAGTCGCACTAACGCAAATGTTTTGCAGGGAAACCATACTTAGGCATATGAATATGAGAGTGGTTCATCAAACTGCCATGTTCATAAGACCAAGAACTATTCTGCTTATTCTTATGAGTACTATTGTCTGCCTGCAAGACTGTTTGCTAGGGCTCCAAAGCCAAAATTCTCAGATGCTGCACTTAGACTTATTGCTTCTAAGACACCCTTGAAGATGTGGCTAAGAAAGCTTAACTCTCTTTTGCAGGGAAAGGTCTCCAGCAGAAAACCAAAATCGTCTGACGCTATTGCTGGGGACCTTAAACATCTTGTAGGGCGCAAGATCAAATGCCCGAATGGTCTTACTATGTACTTCGTTCCTGAATCGCTTGCTACTCTCCCTATTAGTCCTAATCTGGATCTAAGCTTTCATAACCCATTGGTTCGTCAAATGTTTTTGCTTCACAATGCTCTTGGTGAAGCCTATCCCCCTAACTGCACTGTAGGGTACGACACCAGCGTCTTCAGAATGGATTATTGATAGTGGGTGTACAAATCACATGACTGGCAAAAGAAGCCTTCTTATGGACTCAACCTTACGTCCATCCGACAAGAGCCACATCACATTTGCTGACACTGGTAAAAGTAAGGTATTGGGTCTAGGTAGAGTTGCAATCTCAAGGGATCAACACATGGATAAAGTCATGCTTGTTGAATCTCTTGGCTTCAACTTAATGTCTGTCTCAATGCTTTGCGATTTAAACATGATCGTAATATTTGGAAAATATCGTTGCATTGTTCTAATGGAATCTGACAAGTCTCTAGTATTTGAAGGGTATCGAAAAGATGATTTGTACGTGGTAGATTTCTCAGCAGGACCACAACTTGCCGTATGTCTTCTAGCAAAAGCTTCAGAATGCTGGCTCTGGCATCGGAGGCTAGGGCATGCTGGCATGAGGAACCTCCACACCCTTGCAAAGAAGAAGCATGTCATAGGCATCGAGGGCGTCAAGTTCAAGAAAGATCACTTATGCAGTGCCTGTGAAGCAGGGAAGATGACGAGGGCCAAACATCCCTCGAAGACAATCATGACCACTACTCGACCCTTCGAACTGCTTCACATGGACCTTTTCGGTCCCACTCATTACTCAACTCTTACTACTACTGCTTGCCTCTATGGCTTTGTTATTGTTGATGATTATTATAGATATACTTGGGTGCACATAATCCTTTACAAGACTGAAGTGCAGGATGTCTTCAGACGCTTCGCCAATCGAGCTATGAACAATTATGGCGCCAAGATAAAGCACATCAGAAGTGACAATGGCACTGAATTCAAGAACACTGGCCTTGATACATATCTTGATACCTTGGGCATCACACATGAATTCTCAGCCCCGTACATGCCACAGCAGAATGGCGTCGTCGAACACAAGAACAGAACACTCATTGAGATGGCCAGAACGATGCTAGATGAATACAAGACCCCAAGAAAATTCTGGCCTGAAGCCATTGATACTGCATGCCATACAATCAATCGTGTTTATCTTCACAAGCTTCTGAACAAGACATCTTATGAGGTCCTTACTGGCAAGAAGCCAAATGTCAGTTACCTCAGAGTATTTGGCGCCAGGTGCTGGATCAAGGACCCACATCACACCTCAAAGTTTGCACCAAAAGAACATGAGGGTTTTATGCTTGGATATGGAAAGGATTCACACTCCTACAGAGTCTTCAATCTCTTTCATTACAAAGTGGTTGAAACAGTGGATGTGCGGTTCGATGAAACCAACGGTTCACAAAGAGAGCAACTGCCAAATGTGGTAGATGAAGTTCCATCCAGTGAATCAGTCAAGCTAATGGGAACTGGAGAAATTATACCTTCTGAAGCTCATCTTGAAGAAGAACTTATCATCTCAGCACCTGACCAACATGAAGACAATGCTCAGCCTGGAGACATTCCTTATAACAACGACAATGATCAGCAAGAGCAAAATCTTCGCCCTGTACATCCTCGCGTTGCCAATGAAGTGCAGATTGAAAGAATAATTGATAGCATCAATGCACCCGGTCCACTCACTCGTTCAAGGGCAACTCAGCTAGCAAATTTCTGTGGGCACTTCGCATTCGTCTCAATAACAGAACCCAAGAAAGTTGAAGAAGCCTTCATGGAACCTGAATGGATTCAAGCCATGCAAGAAGAGCTTCAACAGTTTGAGCTGAATAATGTATGGGAACTGGTTAAGCGTCCTAATCCACGGAAGCACAATATAATAGGCACCAAATGGATATACCGCAACAAGCAAGATGAGCATGGTCAAGTTGTCAGAAACAAAGCTCGTCTCGTTGCTCAAGGATATACTCAAGTGGAAGGCATTGACTTCGATGAGACATTTGCTCCTGTGGCTAGGCATGAAGCCATACGCATACTGCTAGCCTATGCAAATGGATGTGAAGAGTGCTTTTCTCAATGGCAAGATTGAAGAAGAAGTGTATGTTGCACAACCGCCTGGATTTGAAGATCCAAAACATCCTGACATGGTATACAAGCTCAACAAGGCACTGTATGGCCTCAAACAAGCCCCTCGTGCCTGGTATGACACACTCAAATACTTCCCGAAGAGCAAAGGCTTCATACCTGGTTCCCTAGACCCCACTCTCTTCATGAAGACATATGATGGTGAACTGTTTGTGTGCCAAATATATGTGGATGACATTATCTTCGGCTGCACCAATCAGAAGTACAGTGAAGAGTTTGGATATATGATGCAAGAGCAATATCAGATGTCCATGATGGGAGAGCTGAAGTTCTTCCTCGGTCTTCAAATACGACAACAACGCAACGACATCTTCATATCTCAAGAGAAGTATCTCAAAGATTGCCTGAAGAAGTTTGGTATGCAAGACTGCAAAGGCTTCACAACACCAATGCCAGCCAAACATCATCTGGGTCCCGACAACAATGGTAAAGAGTTCGATCAAAAGGTATACCGCTCCATGATTGGTTCTTTACTTTATCTATGTGCATCTAGGCCAGATATTATGCTTAGTGTTTGCATGTGTGCTCGATTTCAAGCGGCACCAAAGGAGTCGCATCACTTAGCTGTGAAGCGAATTCGTCGATATTTGGCTCACACCCCAACTCTAGGATTATGGTATCCAAAGGGCTCAGAGTTTGATCTGGTTGGATTCTCGGATGCTGATTATGTTGGTGACAAAGTTGATCGCAAGTCTACATCGGGAACATGTCACTTTCTGGGACGATCACTTGTATGTTGGTCTTCAAAGAAGCAGAACTGTGTATCTCTCTCCACTACTGAATCCGAATACATTGCTGATGGATCTTGCTGTGCTCAGCTTCTGTGGATGAAGCAAACACTCAAGGACTATGGCATCCATCTGAAGCAAGTGCCACTTTACTGCGACAACGAAAGCGCCATCAAGATTGCCAACAACCCAGTTCAGCACTCGAAGACAAAGCACATTGAAATTTGTCATCACTTCCTCAGAGATCATGTTGTGAAGGAAGATATTGATATCATACACATCAACACTGAAGAGCAATTGGCAGATATCTTCACCAAGCCCTTGGATGAGAAGAGATTTTGCAAGTTACGGTGTGAGCTAAATATCCTGGAATCCTCAAATGTCTTGTGATCAGGCACACATCCTAACCCTTATGCATATTAATGACTTAGATGTGCAACACACGAAGTAAAGTATATCTTCAATCAATGAAGACATACATTCTAAGTGTGAATACATTAATGTGGAATTTGACTTCGGAGCGCCATGATAATTGTGCGCTGTGTCTGGGTCTAATACTTCTATACTGGGCGCTATTACGGAGATGCTCGAACACCGGCGCGCCGGGGTAAGCACCCATCAAACTGTAGTCTTCATTTTATATGGGAAGAAGTGTGTTTCATTACTACTGGCTTACCCGCTGTGACTCACGAATGTGTACATACCTTTTCTCACAATTTTGGTTTTGGCGTTTCCCGAAGTCTTACGAGAACTACGCTCTTCCGATGACGAATTACTTATCAATTCTCATTTATATTGGTCTGTATCCAGATATACGAGGTATAATATTAGCTAATTACTTGGATGTTTTATAAATACTAGTCTATTTTCTGTCCTCATACTGATACATTCTATTTTTCTACTGGTTTAAAAACCTATAGATTGACATTAGTGTTGCTCCTCTTGTAGTGTGCACATGCTTTAGTCTCGAATAACTTTAACCTGTATATGTTTACATCATGGGGATCACTGAAATCCCTCTCATGCTTTCTAATACATCTCAACCAAATGGTGCGAGTCCAATATGCTCTGCTCCCAAACCGAAATATCTTTGAGCATTGTGCGTAATTTTGGAATTTAACTTGGACGTAGGAATGGACATGTTTGGGCTCCTTCGAGACTGTTTGCTATCCTCATCGTGTGCGGCGGCTCCCGTTAAGGTGAGGGACAAGACAGATACCGACACCGAGAGACGGGCGCACTACCGTGAGGTTAAGTCCGTCCTTTAAAGATCTCGTCCGCCCCAATTCGCCATCTCACATGGAGGAGATCTGCGCGCCGCCCTGGACCGCACATCCTATTGCTGCTATGAAACCCAAATTGATACCACCAGCCCGCCCGTAAAGGTCCACAGTCGATAAAGATATCTCTATGATCCCAGCGGACACGCACATAAATCCCCCAGACAACACATATCCCAGGCACTCTATAGATCTAGATCACCATGTCAGAGTGGTGCGCGATCGTGACCACTCTCACTTCCATGTGTAACCACTGCTCAGAATCTGCATGCCATGAGAGGTAGTGCTTCTCACCTTGGTATGACCTTTGTGGTTAATAGTGCGTGCCTCTAGCTAAGGATGCTCCTCGCACGCTCTTCTCTTGCAGATCCAATATGTTGTAACTCAACTTATCTCCAGGTGCTGTTTATGATGGCGATCGAATGACACTTCGAGCTATTGATTTCAGATTCTATCTTTTTATATTCATGAAAGTTAATTCGCGTCAGTTCTTATCTTGATCCATCTAATATCGATATCGGATTGTTCTATAGCGCCTCGCATTTCTTCTACTTTTGGGTTATCGGATAACTGGGCCACACTGTGATCTATATCCCATACCGAATAGGAAGACCCCTCTGGACTCGACTGTAGTGGGCTTGATGCCTACGGGCTGCTTGATCCCAAGGACAGAAGGGGAACCGACAGCGATAGATCTGATATTGTATGCTGCACCTAAGTGGACACTTAAAACACACCTCTGATGGCGTGGAACCTCTCATTCCTCTTATCACACGACCCTACTAGGAGTACACACCTTATACACAGAAATCTTAACGTACCGGCTCGAGTGCACAGAATACCAGTTCTGTCCTCGCTCCGGCTCAGCTCTGTATAGGTTGAGTGCTACGTCCCGGTTCCAGTACCAAGTAATAAACCCACGACTGGCCTCCGGGAGATTGAAACTTACTGTTTCCAGTAGCATGTGGTCTCAGTGCCGCACTCAAGCCGTCTAGCGACTGGTTCCTCGCCGGTGTAGGTTATGAATACGAGGCAAAACCTGCAGTATTATTCACTAGCGCGTCCCACCTTTTTGATCCTAAGCTGGAGCTAGTGTGTCCCTGTTCTCTACAACTGAAGCAGTCGGCTGACTTGCTTATTCGGCTATTCACACAAGTTATAATTCTCTCTCATGTATCGCGATCCAGACCTTCGAAACTAGCTGTTCTGATTTACTAGCTAGTGTCGACTCGAAGTATATATGCATTGTACCCTTCACGAAGAGTAATCGTAGATTCCTCACTTGTGTAATGATAGTCTTGTACACCAGCGACAGCATTCACTCGTACAAATCTGAACCAAACCTTCTATATGAGTGAAGTACTTGTGGATTCTTAATCCGCACCGATGAGGTCAGCATATAGTCTATTCTACACGACATCATTTTATATTACATCCTCAGAAAATTTCTCACAAAGAGAAATAGAGCCATACAATGAAACCTTATTCTGTCCCCTCTTTAACATCGCGCCAACTGCCTAATTAATCGCTGTCACAGGACGATGTCATGGTGAGATCCTTTGTTCTCTAAGTCGTGCATTCATTTGCGAGAGAACACGTGTACAGGCTTTGGTACAAGCAGTACTAAAATAAATGATTTCCTATTTCAAAGCCTGCCACGAATTTCACTGTGTAGCTGGAATACCACCAAGCGACATGAGAGACTGCCCTTTGCAAGCCTTAACGTCTCCTGAAAAGCTCTTTCTATATGATTAAAAGATTCATGGACTTCAACTGTATGGGTCGGTTCTTGAGTATATGCAAAAAAGGTCATGCGAACAGTGGAGTACGTTACATGCCGAAAACGTACACTGGGGCGAACCATCCAGAGAATCTTCTGAGTCAGCACGAATACTGCGAGATCCATCCATGAAAGTGCAATAAATAAGATAGATTACCACTAGCAAATAAGGAAATATGGAAATGTTCAGCGCAAGATGAACACGGAAGTCCCAATAAGTGAGAATACTTTCAGTAACAGACTACTCTTCCTCGAATCTAGAGTGGGGTTCAAGAAGTCATGTACGCGGGCTTCCTAAATCAAATGTTTTGCGACACACAGCCAATTTTTC
The DNA here is from genome assembly GCF_003073215.2 of Triticum urartu. Lineage (NCBI taxonomy): Eukaryota > Viridiplantae > Streptophyta > Magnoliopsida > Poales > Poaceae > Triticum > Triticum urartu. The sequence goes on along the minus strand of NC_053022.1, from coordinate 314,550,313 downwards.
CCATAAATGAGCTCGAAAGGGAACTTAGAATTATGTAAAGTACTGACCAATCAGATGATGCTTTGGTTGAAGATAATTGCAGAATCAGGTATCATCCAAAACATCAGAATACTTCTAACCCAGGTCTTCTAGAGAATAGTCCCAAAATTGAGAGCATCATATACATGTCAAATCCCAATACATTACTATAGTCTCCAAAGAGTATGAGCATTCCATTGACTTAATCTAAATGCCAAAACTCAGCAGTATGGTCATCTCGAATGGATGTCCATGAACCTGGCCCACGAGGCCTAATGAGGTCGACCAGCAATACGCGTCGTCATACTCTGGCTAACCGATGATTAGTTTGTACACTCTGTGTCAGACGGTTTTGCGCACTTTTCCCCCGAAGACTTCGAATCTCACCATTCCCGTGTCTCGAGAGCTTGTAATCTCTGCCCGACTGTACATGGGCTATCATAAGAAGAAGCTACGCGGAGCGAAGCAGAACAGAAGAAGTTTGGGTAGACTCAACCCGGTCATGACGAGACAACAGTCCTTCGTCAGAAGCATGTAGCACCAGTCTACGACCATGGTAGAACCAGGGGGACGGCACACTGATGACACAACGCTCAACAACCGACCTACCACCTCTGCTATATGAATTGTCCACACTCACCTGATACCGAGAGTCTTCACTCACGCACACAACCCTTTTTAATTCTTAAGCTATGATTAAGATCGCCATCTGTGAGTGAGTGTGGGGCTGAGTTACCGCATCTTTGTATCCTTGCAAGCGGACTCGACGAGCAAAGTTTCGTCGAATAGGACTATCGAAGTCATCTCAGCCTGACTCTGAAATTCAGAAAGATCAGCCTTCCGCATCCAGGTGGCAGTCAACATAGCTGAGAGAATAAACACACCCCACGAGATACCCCGAGGAATTCCAAAAATAACGAAGGCGAAGACCTCATCTGAGAATACCCAGGTGACCTTCAATCCACCCAATGTGTATTAAAGTTGCCAACCTTAAGTTAACAATTAATTTAACAATCTCCACTATCATGAATTCACTCCAAAACCCCATTGTCCCACGTTAAGCCACGTAGCATCGCATACGGATTATAAGCCACCTTAATTCTCTAGAAGTACACTCCACCAACAGGGTTTAATTATATAAACATTTCATGAAGAGGTCAGAGGTAGCTCTACCTCAACTGTGCTACAAAACTTCCCAAAACCCACACATCTTGTAAAAATAGATCCTAACCAAATGCAATTGTTTACAAGGAGTTGATCTAATGCAATAAAACGTGGTAGTATGAGTAGGCCGTATGATTTAAGAGTAAGGTACCTTCGCCTTTTTGACTGTCACGCATGCATTGACCCCACAACGAAACCTAGAGGGACTGCCCAGGTCAGTAGCTGCTTTCCGAACACTCCGGGTACTCTGCGATCACAAACTAAACAAGCGTGCTACCCAAAATAAACGCAAATCAAGGCAAAACCCCACACCGAGTAAAAACTCAGAGATAAGAGAAACTACCAGAAAGATCTCAACTTTAAGACAACTCCAGATTGCAAAAGAGAATCAAAACTCAATACAGGACGTCCAACCAAAACCTCTATATATGTGAATGAAAACAAACTTGATATCTAATCTGGAACTTAACAAATGACCAGTTAGCAAACCTTAATTTAAGTTTGGTTAAACAGGTGAAATTAGAGAGGTTTCGAGATGGAAACTCTAGGCCTCTTGACCCCCCTTGAGTTTCCGCTAAAAGTGAATCGAAAGAAGAAGAGTCTCATACTTAGAACGAAATACGGCAGAGATCAGATGAACACTCTCAATCAATTTAAGTGAATAAGCTCGAGCGAGAAAAATCAGAGATAAAGCCAAATACTCGAACGAAACGACAAAGAAGACTAAGCGAATGAACAATCTTGCCGAGTTACTGGCTATCTTGTGCTGCACTCTTGATGTCACCATCATCCACAACTTCGCTAAACGGTTTGAAAACCGCTTCAGTGTGGGAAAACAGAAGCTAGGATCGTTACGAGCGAGCCCAACAACGCAGCCTTCGATGATTCTGCAGCTGCCTCAGGTCGCTTCCATCGCAATGGCCGGCGCGCCCTAATAAATGTCATTCAGACTAACAAACTACCGGACCTCAAAAATGCCCTAAAACCGAACACCGCGTGTCGTATTTCTCTAGAAACGAAAATGAGGAGAGTATAGCAACAATAAATTCGACTATGAAAAGCTCATTAGAAGCATATGGCAAGTCAGCGTGCAAGATGTGACGATACAGGAGATACTTTCTTATTATAGATAAAGTGTAAGCAACGAGCTCACCACGAAGAGCATGACGCTCGTAACTTTCTCCGTGGAAGAAACGTGCCAGAAGCTCAAGGTCGTCGCGGCGTGACGGCGTGGCGCGCGGCATGTACGACTGGCGACGGCGGTTGGCTGGAGCAGATGCTGCGGGACAAAGCGGCGTGGAGCAGCGCGGTGTGCAAGCTACAATGAGGCTGGGAAAGCGCAAGCCACGTTTTGGCGCGTCCTGGCATCAACCCCAGGATGGCTGCAAAGAAGAAGAAGCCTGCTACGGCTGAACCCGACGCACCAAGGCAGGAAGCAATTCCTATTGTCTTCCCAACAAGAATGACTGGCTCGAAGCCAAAAAGCCGGTCAACCGCTTCAGAGCTCAAGAAGACGAGGACTGCTGAGGCTGAAGCCAGGAAGAGGAAACATCCTGAAGCCTCTCCTACTGCCCCCTCCAAGAAGAAGAGGAAGACCAAGAAAGATCGGGCTGCTCCCACAGAGCCTTTGATAGTTGAACCTATTTCTATGGTTTATCCTGACGCTGAATGTCAACTGACAATCCATGAGCCTGCTTCCACAGAGGCTCATGAAGCTGAAGACTTTCCAGCAGCTGATCCCATCGCTGCTGAAGACATTGGTCAACATGACCATGTAGAAGATGGTGCATTCCTTCCTCAGCTCGAGAAAAGCAAACTCATCAGCATTGGTCGTCCACTGACGCCAATTGCACAGAATGCTTCATCGGCGGATCGCCCACAAGAGGAAGAAGACCTTGAGGCCCAGCCAACTCCAACTCCACAGGCGTCGCCTGCGTTGCGCAGGCTTCGCAAAGGTCCAAGGCCTCAAGTCTCTACTGAAGACATTCTGGCTGCATCAGCCGCGGAAGAAGAAGTTCCCCAAGTTGCCACTCCCCTGTCCCACCAAGAAGCAGTTCTCAAGGAGAACGTGCTTGAAAATCTTGCGGCTGCCACAACCACCAATGAAGCTAATGTGGAGTCCTCCCCAACAAAAGCATCAGAAGACAGCGAAGCCACTGATCCCGCCACTTCTGTTCCTGAGTCTGCTGCCGGTCCCCAGTTCGACTATCATGTTGAGCACATGCCTCAGGTACAGAAGCCAATCCCAAGATTGCCAAGGTTCCCAGGTCCTGCATCAGCACCTGGCTCCTTCAATATCAATGGCTTTAGAGCAGACAACACATTCTTCGATAGCTCCAGGAACCCCTACTCAAGGGAAAGGATATCATCTGATCGGTTCTGGAGCTATCCGCAACGAAGCTATTACTCATGCATTCTTTACAACCAAGGTCGCATCTTCCCACATAAGCGCCTTGACATTGAAACTATAGCTGGTCTGTCCTGTCTGGAAGAAGCTTTGGATTGCTTCAAGGAAGTTGGACTGCTGCCGTTCGTTACTGACCAAGAGCATTGGAATGAAGAGTTGCTGCTCCAATTCTATGCCACACTTCACATCCGCGGGTACAGCAGATATCCGAAGACTTGGGTCCTGGAGTGGATGACAGGAAACGTTCATCACGAAGCCAATGCATTTGACATCATTGAGCTCACTGGTTTGCCCACTCCTGGCGATCTCTACGAGCATGGCTGTCAGCTTCATAGTGAAGATATTGAGAGTATCTTTCAGAAGCCTGAACCTGATATGAGTCAGATGCTCAGCATGATGAAGCCATTGCCCCAAGATGCTGCTTATCCCACGGAGTTCTTCGTTGAAGACCTTGAGTATCTGCCAAGAACCATCTATCACATAATCAGGCGAACTCTCTGGCCCATCAAAGGGCACTCTCCAAATGCCAAGCTTGAGGGTGCAACGAAGACTTTGGTCTTCTATATTCTTCATGGAAAATGCTTCAATGCACAGGACTTATTCATTCGCCAACTTGCTGCATCAGGCTCTGATCTGTTTGGCTTGAAGTTCTATGCCCCATGGGTAATGCGGCTAATCAAACTTCACTCCGCTATCTCATATCAGCCATCTGCTCGCAATCATCGGATTTTTCTGCCTGATGTGGATATCTCTATTGAAGCCATCTATCCTGAGCCTGCCAAAGAACCTCTAAGTCTTCAGAATGCAGAGCATTAGAGTTTCTCTCAGAACATTGAAGGAGTTGAAGCAGTTACTCGTGTGTATCCTTTGGCTGGCACTACACGTGCACCACATCCTGCTTCCACTGAAGCCACTGATAGTACAACTGCTCCACGATCCAAGAAGCGCACTCGTGTTCTCAACAACCGAGAGCTTCTTGTGGCTCTTCATCAGAAATAGGATAGGCATCATGACTGGCTGAAGCGTCAGATGCAAAGCCTCTTGGTGGATGTTAATCGCATTCGCAATCTTGCCACCAAGAATGCCTTTGTTTCCCATGAAACCTCTCGCCGCACATGGAAAGGGCTAACAATGATGTGTTCTGAAGATGATCTTCAAGAGGATGGCTTCACTGAGCGTTTCAAGTTTGACTCCACACCTCCTCGAAGGGCTGTGCTGCGACGAACTCCATTCCTTGAAGACTCTGAGTTCTCTTCCTCTGCTGCAACTGTGACTGCCAGAGTCATCGAGGATGAAGACGATGCTACTTCACCGCCACCTCCTTCAGCACGCTTCAACTCTGCTCCAAGCTCTTCAGCACCGCCAAACACCACCAATGACCCTGCTACTTCACCTACTCCTCATGGGAACGAGTAGATGCTCTATGTCTTCAAACCTTTTTGGTCCTTACTGACAAAAGGGGGAGAAGCATATGAGGTTGATAGTCTTCAAGCGGGTCCATATGGGCGGGTGCTTTATATTTTGCTTCGTGCTTACAACTCTCATTTTGCTACATTTGGTTCTTTGAGTTGTAACACTTAAACTCGATGGTCGTCTGCTACTTATCTGCCACCTTGTTTTGCGATGATAAATTCCACATGTGCGACGATAAATTCCGCACTTAGATCATTCTGCAGACGTCCATTTTCTATTATGCATGTCATTATCTTCATATACTTTCACATGCATAGTGGATTGTCATCATAAGTTGAAGTGGATCTCCACAAGTACAACCTGCCATGTGCATTTGCATTCCAAAAGCAAATTACTTATATGCACATCTTTAGGGGGAGCCCTTGCAACTTATGAAGACAATTCCTTATCCTTTACAATTCCACAGATTATATTTCCCGTTGAAAACTTCAACTAGTTTGTCATCAATCACCAAAAAGGGGGAGATTGTAAGTGCATCTAGTGCCACCCCTAGTTGGTTTTGGAGTATTGACGACAAACCTAGTTAAGGGACTAATGTGTTTGTGAGAATTGCAGGATAACACAGGTAGAAGTACCTCATTGATTCGGTTTTCCTACCAGAGATGACCCCTAAAAATGTATGAAGACATTGAAGTCAAAGGTGGTATATGAAGATATTCACATTGAAGACTATGACAAGAGAAGACACCACATGAAGCCTATGGAGCTCGAAGACTTAGATCTTTCGTAGTTCTCTTTCTTTTGTGTTGAGTCATAGGAACCACCGTACTGTTAAGTGGGGTCCAAGAGAACCAGTCAGAATGACTGAAGTGATGGCTAACCAAAACCTATGTCTTCGAGTGAAGACTATGAGAGCGAATCTTGTCCAGAGTCGGACAAGTCAGCTTTGCTTGCAGCCCAAGTAAAGTTGCCGTGTGAGTTTGAAATCTGACCGTTGGAACACGTGTCAGTTCCTTAGTGACCCAGGGTCATTTCGGACAAATTAGGTCGGGTTGCCAAGTGGCTATAAATAGCCCACCCCCTACAACCATAAATGGTTGGCTGTTCAGATTGAGAGTACGGCTTTTGTCGTTTGAGAGCAACCCACCTCGAAGCCTTTGAGAGAGAATTCCTTGCGAGGATAAAGCCCTAACCACCCAGAGCCAAAGAGATTTAGGCATCACTTAAGTCTTCTTGTCTGTGTGATCTGAAGACTTATTACACTTGAGGACTGTGCATCCTCCAGCCGGTTAGGCGTCATGTTCTGAGCATCCAAGAGACATTGTGGATTGCCGGTAAACGAAGTCTGTGAAGGTTTGGGAGTCTACCTTGAAGACTTACCAGAGTGATTGGGCGAGGTCTGTGTGACCTTAGCTCAAGGGGAATACGGTGAGGACTGGGTGTCCTGAGCTGCGTGTTCAGGACTGGGTGTCCGGGACTGTGTGTTCTAAGGTTTAAATACCTAGCCGCCCTAACCAGACGTACAATTGTCACAGCAACTGGAACTGGTCCAACAAATCATTGTCTTCAGCGAGTCACTGGTTTCATCTTCCCTTCCCTCTTACTGTTACTTCTTGTGAAGTCATTGTATATTTGCGCTATCTTTTGTCTTCACTGAGTGACTGCGTGTTCTGTCTGGCTTCACAATATCTTCCTACCTGATCCTTACTGCATTGCTGCTATTAGTCATTGTGCTTTCACTCTATTGAATACTTGACTATGGCTTGCCTAGTGTAGTCTACCTTCCGCTGCAGGGTATTAGGTTTATTTCTATCGTTTGTCTTCATAACTCCCACGTTTTGAAGACTTTCATAAAAATCGCCTATTCACCCCCCCTCTAGTCGATACAACGCACTTTCAGCAGTACCGCCATCATCCGATCTGGAAGACCAGACCCTAGGGTTTCCCCCGAAGCAGTGCCCACCACCAGCAACCGTTAAGGACCCACACAGTGCCCGCCACCACTCGGCCCTCAAGGCGACGCCTTCTGGAAGGTCACGACATCAAGGATACCGCCGCCGCCCACCGGAGTTAGGGTTTTCACCCGAGAGGCAGGTAGGGGGGAAGTAGAGGAGCATCATCTATCACCCGAGAGGCAGGTAGGGGGAGTTAGGGTGAGTTGGAGACGACTCTGAAATGATAGCAAAATGGCAGCATCTATCACCAGACCGCAAATCCCCGGAAGGAACAAAAGGGAAAAAGAATTCCATGCACAAACACCTTTGATCCAGATTTTGGGTTCTGTCTAGCTCACAACGGTATCGAATAACTCGCCAGGGGCCCTGCGCCACGTAATCGCGCGATCTCGGAGGATTTGGTGTTGGTGGCAGCAGAACTTCGTTGGCATGTAGATGTTCTTCCAAAAAGGATGGCATGAGCTTTGCATGTATTCGCTCAAGAGCGATAAGGGTTAAGGTACATCATCAGCTCGCCGCTCCATTGTTAGATTGGTGCTGGTACAAGCCCCGAAGCTTGCCTTTCTTTTAAATCAAATCCAAAATGAAAAATAAATATAAGTACTACTCTAGAAGCCAAAGCTGCCCAGGCTCAAGTTGCACGGAGCATTGGCAAAGTAGCTTTGGGGATTTGTTGAGGCTGAGGCTCAACCGACAAATAGATTTTGGCTGAGGCGCAAGTTCAGCATTCTGATAGCACTCAAAGGGATACAATGACATGCTTTGGCTGGAAACGTATACTCGTACAGAGAGAAATTCAGAAATTCAGAATATTAGCCATGAAAAAGACTAGCCCATATTAGGGCCAAATTTTTATGCAATCATGGGCCAAATTCTTTTTGAAAAAACAAGTCCGGAAAAAGTCATGGGCCATATTTGAACCCGCTAAGGAAAATTGAAGCATGTGCAAATATATGAACTGAACTAGGTGGGCCACGATGGGCCTCAAATATCAGGAGATGAATGAAGCAATACTATTGTGAAATCACTAATTGAGGCTCATTACAAAAATCACTCCCACCTTCCTAGATTGCGAAAAGTGATGCGCTGTATGTGCGCCACTTGTCGTGACTTGGAAGTTTTCCTATTTTTCGTAGATTCGTTTATTCAAAATGTTTTATCTCTTAAACCGTGCGTCCAAATCTCGAACCGTTTTCACCGTTGGATTCCTCATGTCGAGATCTTCATAACTAGATCCCATGTTGATAGGTTTTGACAAACATTTTTTCACGAAAAAAAACAGACGAAAAAACCAAACCAGGAGCACGAGTTTTTCCCTTTTCGAAAGAGGCACACCCATGCCTCCGCGAAATCACAGCCGTGCCTCTCGCGATGGGTTTTCCCTTTCCGAAAGAGGCACACCCATGCCTCTCACAAAATCACAACCGTGCCTCTCGCGAAAGCAAAAACCATGCCTCGCGTGGAAGAAAAAACAGAAAATACGTTTTTTCGTTCTCAAGAGGCATGGCCCGCGGAAGCAAAACCGTGCATCTCGCGGAAGGAAAAAAATAGTAAAACACATTTTTTCGTTTCTGAGAGGCACAGCTGTGACTCTCGCGAAAGCACAACCGTGCCTCTCGTGGAAGCAAAACCGTGCCTCTTGCGGAAGGGAAAAACAGAAAACGCGTTTTTCTTCTTCGAGAGGCACGACCGTGCCTCTCACGAAAGCACAACCGCGCCTCTCGCGGAAGGAAAAAAAAACAAAAAACGCATTTTTTCCGTTTTCGAGAGGCACGGCCATGACTCTGGCGAAAGCAAAACTGTGACTCTCGTGAAAGAAAAAAAATGGGTTTTTTCGCGCAAAGATATCTAATTTTTTAATCCAAAAGCTAAGGTAAACCGGTGGAAAACCGAAACGTCGGAAAAAATAGAAAAAACCGTTTAGAAAGCCAAAAACGTGTGCTGAAAAATAAAAATAAAAACAAAATCCGAAGGGAGCACCCAGAGTGCAACACGTGGCACTGATCATTTTGAGGCTTCCGAAGGAGCGCTCGTAAACTAGTTGCTCCCATACTATTGGTACTAATCTAGGAGACCTCCTATGTGACGCTCTCCGCGTCAAGTTGCTGAGGTTTCGCACAGGCATTTCTTCGACTGGGCCGGCCCATGAAGATGGCGACGCACACTGTAGCTCAAAATGAAATATTGAGCCGCGGGAGATTCGAACACAAGAGCGACTGCTATAAACGACGCGTTTCCTACCAGCTGTGCTAGAAGACGTCTTTGACCATGTTGGAGAATCAAACTTTAAGAATCAAACACGCTGTGCAGATCCGAATTAGTTTAGGAGATGCAAACACTTTCGAAAATTGTGAAAAATATTTTGGAAATAATAACATTTTTGAAAAGTGGGAACATTTTTTGAAAATCATGAACAATTTTCTTGAAACGGAAACATTTTTTCAAATTTCAAAACAAAATTGGGAAACGCGAACATATTTGAAAATTCCTGAACAAAATTCGAAAACATGATTTTTAAGTAACTTGTGAACATTTTCTCAAACTCCTGAAAAAATGAAAACGTGAACAATTTTTTAAAACATGAACATTCTTTGAACATTGTCAAAAAAATTTGAAAAGAAAATATTCAAACATTTTTTATAAAACAAGGACATTTTTTTAAATTCGAGAACAATTTTTGGGAACTGCAAACAATTTTCGAAATTTTTGAAAAATGCGAACAATTTTCTGAAATGGGAACATTTTTTCAAAAATTGCGAAACGCAAACATATTTGAAAATCCCTAAACAAAATTTGAAAACACGATTTTAATAAACTTGTGAAATTTTTTTGGAACTCCCAAAAAATGAAAATGTCAACAATTTTTAAAATTTATGAAAAAAATTTTAAAACATGATTTTTTTAAACATAGTCAGATATTTGAAAAGAAAACATTCAAGCATTTTTTAAGAACAAGAACATTTTTGAAATTCGAGTACCATTTTTGAGAAATGCGAACAATTTTGAAGTTTTTAAAAATGCAAACAATTTTTTAAAAAAGGAACATTTTTTGAGTTTTGAACAATTTTTTAAAACATGAACATTTTTTGAAAATGTTAACGTTTTACAAAACAGGAACATTTTTTAAAATTTTCAAACAATTTTTAAAAGATGATCTTTAAAAAATAAACTTGAAAAATAAAATAAATGAAAAAGGGAAAAAACAAACAGAAAACAACATTAAGAAAGAAGAAAAAGAAATATAAAAGTGAAAAAAAACCCAAGAAGAAACAGTAAAACCGGTCAAAAAGAAAAAAGGTTCAGGGAACCTTCTAGAACGTTCCCAAAATCGGCTGGCTAAATTTTGTATAATGGGCCGACCCATTTCTAGGTACACGGGGCTTCCCCTATGCGTTGTGTCGACATTTTGACGCAAGGAGCGACGCATAGGGTTTTCTGTGATCTAGCAGACCACAATCTAGTCCCTGCAGTGTTTCATGGGCTTTATGCATATTTTCTGCCGATATGAAATGATTACCTCGCGGTACTACAAGGCACACCTGATCAGCTGCAGGGTCAAATAAGTGAGACCAATGTTAACTGTATTTAATGATGTTGACTAAAATAGATGGAAGGTCCCGATTCATGTAGCAGCTTGTATAGAAGAGGAGGGACTGAAAGGGTTCACCAGAGAGCAACCAAACAGAGAGACTTGATTGGGAAGCAATGAAGGATTTAGAACTAAGACACATACGACCACAATTCCTATGCATATGAACATTAGAAACACACATGAACAAGTAGATAAACCAAGTTAAGAAATTGTTCTTCACACTACTACAATACAACCTAAACACCTGGGATAGACTATACGGACAAGCAATAAAGAGAAATTTCCGCACATGCAGATATGAAAATTCCTCATGAGTTATATTAGGAAATGCCTTTCCGCTTCCGTTTCCCTTTTCCCTGGAACAGATGGAAAGTTTCTTCTATATATACCTAATTGCAGGAAAAGTGGTGATAGAAGGATATAACCAGGCAAGAAACTTTTATACTAAAATTCTAAAAGAATCGACTTAATCAACCATCTTCACACATGCATCCAATAGCATTTCAGAACACAAGTTAATAACATTGAACAATCATTAGTTTTTACTAGCAAAAGAGCCTGTGCGTTGCAGCGGATATAAATGAATGCATTTCGCTACAGAGGAAACATCACAGAGCTAATTGTAAAGGTTTTTTTTGGCAATATTGAATAATCTCATATTACCTATGCGAATCAATAACAACAACTCGAGCGGTGAAAGGTGGCATTTTTTAAAATCATGGAACTCCATTTCATTTATGTTCCCATCATCAACGAAAATAAATATGGACAATCTGAAGATACTGTTTCCCAACCTAAAGACATCAGGATTATGGGCCGGAGTTATTTGTATACAGACAGTAGAGCAAAAAGTGAAGATAAGAGTGGGTGTTGACTGCATATTGTCGTTTAATGAATGTAATTAATGCAAATAGGGAAATATAGATCAATATATCCAAACTACCTCTTCAGGTGAGCATACATACCTTGACATCACTAGTAGTCTATGACAATGGTAGGATCCACTACGATAGCATCACAAATACAACTAATTTGAATTTTCAGTCACTAAGGCGACTGCGGGCATATATTTTCCATGCAAATGCTTGTATCTTCCATCCTCGGAATGAACACCTATAGCATCATCACTAGGAACTGTTTCTATTCTTGTTATCACGATGATACATTCATCAAGTATGAAAGATATCAAAACATCATATCCTCAAGTAACTTCAGGGCGAGATAATGATTCACAAACTGAAATAAGCTCCCTAATAGAGTTCACACGTACTTCCATACAAAAGTGTTGTATGCTATATCATAAAAACATGAGCATCACTATTCAGCGAGTTAAATAGTTGGATAGCACGATTGTTGTTCCTAATCATATATGGTTAAGTATCGTGTATGTCGCATGATTGGGAAGAATACCAATTCCCATCAATTGCAAGAAACTGTAAACATTGTCCATTTTGCTTGCTTGACAAAGGCCATTGAGCATCCAATTATAGATGTGCAAATCCGGCATCATCCAATTTTCTGCAAAATCCTGTATTATACTCAGAGCAGGCTCAATTTTTTCTTCTATAGACATGTGCTTGCTCTTCTCTTTCCCCTTGTGCTAAAATTTATTTGGGGCAGCAGTCTAAACAACACATACCTTGCTCCCTACAGTTTTGTAGCCAAAGATGGCCTCATGTCTCGACAATTTATATTTTGGCAAATGCCATTGACTAGTGTCGGTAATCATATCAGGTTCAACGTGGTTTCCCATCATCAGTTCAACAAGATCTAAACCTAATCTTATCTCTCCTTTCCTAAAGAACTGACTTATAAGCATTGTATAAATAACAGTCTGGGTTGCAAAACCTTCCTCCAATATTCTTTCCAGATAATAGAGAGCCTTGCTTATTTTTGTGGTCTTTAATCAACCCATTTATTAGGGCACCATAAGCATGGGAACTAGGTTGCAAACCTCGCTCTAGCATTTCAGCAAAAACGCCGCAGGCGTCCTTTGTATGCCCCATAACGGAATGTCCAAAGTGACGTGTTAACCTCATCAGGTATCAGTCCAGCCTTAATAATCTGGCATAGAGTAAACTCTGCTTCTTTAAGGCGCCTCATTCTGCAAAGGCATGTTACCATGGAAACATAATTGCAATAGAATGCTCTTGTCTGTCATTGGCCATATCATCAAATAGACCACGTGCACTGTCATCACCAATCTTACATTATGTGGTTACCACAATTGAATTCATGGACATATCAGATCTGACACCTCTGCTCTGCATAAGACTAATGAGTGTCCTAGCATAATCCTTGCGCTTTTGTCTACACAGACATTTTATCACAATGCTATATGTTAAGTCTGCAGGTTTACCGTCATAAGCCACCAACTAGTCTAATAGATAGTACGATACATCTAATCCACCCTCTAAGCACATGGAAATTATCATCATATATTGGAAACATCATCAATAGGGATAAGATTGCTTATCACCATCTCATTGAGAAGGCCCTTGGCCTCCTGCTGCAAACTCATGTTTGAGCAACCACTGGCCTGGGAAGAAATTTTCAGTAGCCAACTGTTGGGAAATGTAGCATGCAATTTCAAAAAAATTCCTACGCTCATGCAAGATCTATCTAGGAGATGCATAGCAAGGAGAGGAGGAGAGTGTGTCCACGTACCCTCGTAGACCGAAAGCGGAAGCATTTGACAACGCAGTTGATGTAGTTGAACTTCTTCTAACTCCGGCTGATCAAGCACCGAACATACGTCACCTCTGAGTTCTACACACGTTCGGCGCGATAACGTCCCTCACCTTCTAGATCTAGCAAGGTCTCGAGGAAGTAGATGAGTTCCATTAGCACGACGGTGTGGTAACGGTGATGGTGAAGTGACTCTCGCAGGGCTTCGCCTAAGCACCGCAAAACTATGACCGGGGGTGTAAACTATGAAGGGGGGCACCGCATACAGCTAAAAATTATTGGTGTGTGTTCTAGGCGCCCCTCCCCATGTATATGAAGGAAATATGCCCTAGAGGCAATAATAAAGTTGTTATTAATATTTCCTTATATCATGATAAATGTTTATTATTCATGCTAGAGTTGTATTCACCGGAAACTTAGTACATGTGTGAATACATAGACAAACAGAGTGTCCCTATTATGCCTCTACTTGACTAGCTCGTTAATCAAAGATGGTTAAGTTTCCTGACCATAGACATGTGTTGTCATTTGATGAACGAGATCACATCATTAGAGAATGATGTGATGGACAAGACTCATCTGTTAGCTTATCATAATGATCGTTTAGTTTTATTGCTATTGCTTTCTTCATGACTTATACATGTTCCTCTGACTATGAGATTATGCAACTCCAGAATACTGCAGGAACACCTTGTGTGCTATAAAATGTCACAATGTAACTGGGTGATAATAAAGATGCTCTACAGATGTCTCCGATGGTGTTTGTTGAGTTGGCATAGATCGAGATTAGGATTTGTCATTCCGTGTATCGGAGAGGTATCTCTGGGCCCTCTCGGTAATGTACATCACTATGAGCCTTGCAAGCAATGTGACTAATGAGTTAGTTGCGGGATGATACATTACAGAACGAGTAAAGAGACTAGCCGTTAACGAGATTGAACTAGGCATGATGATACCGATGATCGAATCTCGGGCAAGTAACATACCGATGACAAAGGGAATAACGTATGTTGTTATGCAGTTTGACCAATAAAGATATTCATAGAATATGTAGGAGCCAATATGAGCATCCAGGTTCCGCTGTTAGTTATTGACCGGAGATGTGTCTCGGTCATGTCTACATAGTTCTCGGACTCGTAGGGTCCGCACGCTTAACGTTTGATGATGATTTGTATTATGAGTTATGTGATTTGATGACTGAAGTTTGTTCAGAGTCCTGGATGAGATCACTGACATCACGAGGAGTCTCGAAATGGTCGAGAGGTAAAGATTCATATATTGGAAGGTTACATTCGGACGCCGAAATGGTTTCGGGAAGTTTCGGAGTATCGGGGGTTACTAGACCCCCCCCGAGGGGAAGTGGTGGGCCTTCATGGGCCTTAGTGGAAAGGAGAGGAGGGCCGCAAGGGAGGCCGCCCCCAATGGCCAGTCCGAATTGGACTAGGGAGGGGGCGGCGCCCCCTCTTTCCTTCTCCCTTCCTCCTCCTTCCCTCTTGGAAAGGAAGGGGATTCCAACTAGGATTGGGAATCCTAGTTGGACTCCCCAATGGCGTGTGCCCCCTATGGCCGGCCTCCTCCTCCCCCTCCTTTATATATGTGGGAAGGGGGGCACCCCAAAGCACAACAGAAAATCTCTTAGCTGTGTGCGGTGCCCCCCTCCACAGTTTACTACCTCAGTCATATCGTCGTAGTGCTTAGGCGAAGCCCTGCGCCGGTAACTTCATCATCACCGTCGCCATGCCGTCGTGCTGACAGAACTCTCCCTCGTCATCAACTCGATCAAGATCTCGAGGGACGTCATCGTGCTGAACGTGTGCTGAACATGGAGGTGCCGTGCGTTCGGTGCTAGGATTGGTTGGATCGTGAACACGTTCGACTACATCAACCGTGTTGCTAAACGCTTTCGGTCTATGAGGGTATGTGGACAGACTCTCCCCTCTTGTTGCTATGCATCTCCTAGATAGATCTTGCGTGATCGTAGGAAATTTTTGAAATACTGCGTTCCCCAATAGTGGCATCCGAGCCAGGTCTATGCGTAGATGTTATATGCACGAGTAGAACACAAAGAGTTGTGGGTGATAATAGTCATACTGCTTACCACCAACATCTTACTTTGATTGGGTGGTATTGTTGGATGAAGCGGCCTGGACCGACATTACATGACCACGTTCATGAGACTGGTTCTACCGACGTGCTTCGCACACAGGTGGCTAGCGGGTGTCTATTTCTCTAACTTTAGTTGAATCAAGTTTGACTATGACCGATCCTTGTTGAAGGTTAAAACATCACACTTGATGAAAAATCGTTGTGGTTTTGATGCGTAGGTAAGACCGGTTCTTGCTAGAAGCCCATAGCATCCACGTAAAACTTGCAACAACAAAGTAGAGGACATCTAACTTGTTTTTGCAGGGCATGTTGTGATGTGATATGGTCAAGACGTGATGAGATATAAATTGTTGTATGAGATGATCATGTTTTGTAGAAGTTATCGGCAACTGGTAGGAGCCTTATGGTTGTCACTTTATTGTATGAAATGTAATCGCCATGTAATTGCTTTACTTTATCACTAAGCGGTAGCGATAGTCGTAGAAGCAATAGTTGGCGAGATGACAACGATGCTACGATGGAGATCAAGGTGTCAAGCCAGTGAGGATGGAGATCATAACTGTGCTTTGGAGATGGAGATCAAAGGCACAAGCTGATGATGGCCATATCATGTCACATATTTTGATTGCATGTGATGTTTATCCTTTATGCATCTTATTTTTCTTAGTACGACGGTAGCATTATAAGATGACCCCTCACTAAATTTCAAGGTACAAGTGTTCTCCCTGAGTATGCACCATTGCTAAAGTTCGCCGTGCTGAGACACCACATGATGATCGGGTGTGATAAGCTCTTCACATACAACGGGTGCAAGCCAGTTTTGCATGTGCAGAATACTCGGGTTAAACTTGATGAGCCTAGCATATGCAGATATGGCCTCGGAACACTAAGACCGAAAGGTTGAACATGAATCATATAGTAGATATGATCAACATAGTGATGTTCACCATTGAAAACTACTCCATCTCACGTGATGATCAGACATGGTTTAGTTGATATGGATCACGTGATCATTTAGATGACTAGAGGGATGTCTATCTAAGTGGGAGTTCTTAAGTAATATGATTAATTGAACTTTAATTTATCATGAACTTAGTACCTGATAGTATTTGCATGTCTATGTTGTTGTAGATCAATGGCCTGTGCTACCGTTCCCTTGAATTTTAATGCGTTCCTAGAGAAAGCTAAGTTGAAAGATGATGGTAGCAACTACACGGACTGGGTCCGTAACTTGAGGATTATCCTCATTGCTGCACAGAACAATTACGTCTTGGAAGCACCGCTAGGTGCAAGACCCGCTGCAGGAGCAACTCTGGACGCTGTGAACGTCTGGCAGAGCAAAGCTGATGACTACTCGATAGTTCAGTGTGCCATGCTTTACGACTTAGAATCGGGACTTCAATGACATTTTGAACATCATGGAGCATTTAAGACGTTCCAGGAATTGAACTTAATATTTGAAGCAAATGCCCGAATTGAGAGATATGAAGTCTCCAATAAGTTCTATAGCTGCAAAATGGAGGAGAATGGTTTTTTCAGTGAACATATACTCAGAATGTCTGGGTACCACAACCACTTGACTCAACTGGGAGTTAATCTTCCTGATGATAGTGTCATTGACAGAGTTCTTCAATCATTGCCACCAAGCTACAAAAGCTTCTTGATGAACTATAATATGCAAGGGATGGATAAGACAATTCCCGAGCTCTTCGCAATGCAAAAGGATGCAGAGGTAGAAATCAAGAAGGAGCATCAAGTGTTGATGGTTAACAAGACCACTAGTTTCAAGAAAAAGGGCAAAGGTAAGAAGGGAACCTTCAAGAAGAACGACAAGCAAGTTGCTGCTCAAGTGAAGAAGCCCAAGTCTGGACGTAAGCCTGAGACTGAGTGCTTCTACTACAAAGGGACTGGTCACTGGAAGCGGAACTGCCCCAAGTATTTGGCGGATAAGAAGGATGGCAAAGTGAAAGGTATATTTGATATACATGTTATTGATGTGTACCTTACTAATGCTCGTAGTAGCGCCTAGGTATTTGATACTGGTTATGTTGCTCATATTTGCAACTCGAAACAGGGGCTACGGATTAAACGAAGATTGGCAAGGACGAGGTGACGATGCGCGTGGGAAATGGTTCCAAAGTCAATGTGATCGCCGTTGGCACGCTACCTCTACATCTACCGTCGGGATTAGTTTAGACCTAAATAATTATTATTTGGTGCCAGCGTTGAGCATGAACATTATATCTGGATCTTGTTTGTTGTGAGACGGTTATTCATTTAAATCAGAGAATAATGGTTATTCTATTTATATGAGTAATATCTTTTATGGTCATGCACCCTTGATGAGTGGTCTATTTTCGTTGAATCTCGATTGTAGTGATACACATATTCATAATATTGAAACCAAAAGATGCAAGGTTAATAATGATAGTGCAACTTATTTGTGGCACTGCCGTATAGGTCATATTGGTGTAAAGCCCAAGAAGAAACTCCATGTTGATGGGCTTTTGGAATCACTTGAATATGAATCACTTGATGCTTGCGAACCATGCCTCATGGGCAAGATGACTAAGACTCCGTTCTCCGGAACAATGGAGCGAGCAACTGACTTATTGGAAATAATACATAATGATGTATGCGGTCCGATGAGTGTTGAGGCTCGCAGTAGGTATCGTTATTTTCTGACCTTCACAGATGATTTGAGCAGATATGGGTATATCTACTTGATGAAATATAAGTCCGAAACATTTGAAAAGTTCAAAGAATTTCAGAGTGAAGTGGAAAATCATCATAACAAGAAAATAAAGTTTCTACGATCTGGTCGTGGAGGTGAATATTTGAGTTATGAGTTTGGTCTTCATTTGAAACAATGTGAAATAGTTTCGCAACTCACGCCACCTGGAACACCATAGCATAATGGTCTGTCCGAACGTCGTAACCGTACTTTATTAGATATGGTGCGATCTATGATGTCTCTTACTGATTTACCGCTATTGTTTTGGGGTTATGCTTTAGAGACGGCTGCAGTCACGTTAAATAGGGCACCATCTAAATCCGTTGAGATGACACCATATGAATTGTGGTTTGGCAAGAAACCTAAGCTATAATTTCTTAAAGTTTGGGGCTGCGATGCTTATGTGAAAAAACTTCAACTTGATAAGATCGAACCCAAATCGAAGAAATGTGTCTTCATAGGATACCCAAAGGAAACTATTGGGTACATCTTCTATCACAGATCCGAAGGCAAGATATTCGTTGCTGAGAATGGATCCTTTCTAGAGAAGGAGTTTCTCTTGAAAGAAGTGAGTGGTAGGAAGTAGAACTTGATGAGGTAATTGTACCTTCTCCCTTATTGGAAAGTAGTTCATCACAAAAATCAGTTTCAGTGATTCCAACACCAATCAGTGAGGAAGCTAATGATGATGATCATGAAACTTCTGATCAAGTTACTACAGAACCTCATAGGTCAAACAGAGTACGATCCACACCAGAGTGGTACGGTAATCCTGTTCTGGAGGTCATGTTACTTGACCATAACGAACCTACGAACTATGAGGAAGCAATGATGAGCCCAGATTCCGCGAAATGGCTTGAGGCCATGAAATCTGAGATGGGATCCATGTATGAGAACAAAGTGTGGACTTTGATTGACTTGCCCGATGATCGGCAAGCCATAGAAAATAAATGGATCTTCAAGAAGAAGACTGGCGCTGACGGTAATGTTACTGTCTACAAAGCTCGACTTGTTGCGAAAGGTTTTCGACAAGTTCAAGAAGTTGACTACGATGAGACCTTCTCACCCGTAGCGATGCTTAAGTCTGTCCGAATCATGTTAGCAATTGCCGCATTTTATGATTATGAAATTTGGCAAATGGATGTCAAAACTGCATTCCTTAGTGGATATCTTAAAGAAAAGTTGTATATGATGCAACCAAAAGGTTTTATCGATCCTAAAGGTGCTAACAAAGTGTGCAAGCTCCAGCGATCCATTTATGGACTGGTGCAAGCCTCTCGGAGTTGGAATATACGCTTTGATAGTGTGATCAAAGCATATGGTTTTATATAGACTTTTGGAGAAGCCTGTATTTACAAGAAAGTGAGTGGGAGCTCTGTAGCATTTCTAATATTATATGTGGATGACATATTGTTGATTGGAAATAATACATAATTTCTGGATAGCATAAAAGGATACATGAATACATTTTTTTTCAATGAAAGACCTTGATGAAGCTTCTTATATATTGGGCATCAAGATCTATAGAGACAGATCAAGACGCTTAATTGGACTTTCACAAAGAACATACCTTGATAAAGTTTTGAAGAAGTTCAAAATGGATCAGTCAAAGAAAGGGTTCTTGTCTGTGTTACAAGGTGTGAAGTTGAGTCAGACTCAATGCCCGACCACTGCAGAAGATAGAGATAAAATGAAAGTCATTCCCTATGCCTCAGCCATAGGTTCTATCATGTATGCAATGCTGTGTACCAGACCTGATGTGTGCCTTGCTATAAGTTTAGCAGGGAGGTACCAAAGTAATCTAGGAGTGGATCACTGGACAGCGGTGAAGAACATCCTGAAATACCTGAAAAGGACTAAGGATATGTTTCTCGTTTATGGAGGTTACAAAGAGCTTGTCGTAAATAGTTATGTTGATGCAAGCTTTGACACTGATCTGGATGACTCTATGTCACAAACCGGATACGTATTTATATTGAATGGTGGAGCTGCCAGTTGGTGCAGTTCCAAGAAGAGCGTCGTCGCGGGATCTACGTGTGAAGTGGAGTAGATAGCTGCTTCGGAAGCAGCAAATGAAGGAGTCTGGATGAAGGAGTTCATATCCGACCTAGGTGTAATACCTAGTGCATCGGGTCCAATGAAAATCTTTTGTGACAATACTGGAGCAATTGCCTTGGCGAAGGAATCCAGATTTCACAAGAGAACCAAACACATCAAGAGATGCTTCAATTCCATCCGCGATCAAGTCAAGGAGGGAGACATAGAAATTTGCAAGATACATACGGATCTGAATGTTGCAGACCCGTTGACTAAGCCTCTCTCACAAGCAAAACATGATCATCACCAAGACTCCATGGGTGTTAGAATCATTACTATGTAATCTAGATTATTGACTCTAGTGCAAGTGGGAGACTTAAGGAAATATGCCCTAGATGCAATAATAAAGTTGTTGTTTATATTTCCTTAGATCGTGATAAATGTTTATTATTCATGCTAGAATCTTATTAACCGGAAACTTAGTACATGTGTGAATACATAGACAAACAGAGTGTCCCGAGTATGCCTCTACCTGACTAGCTCGTTAATCAAAGATGGTTAAGTTTCCTGACCATAGACATGTGTTGTCATTTGATGAACGGGATCACATCATTAGAGAATGATGTGATGGACAAGACCCATCCGTTAGCTTAGCATAATGATCGTTTAGTTTTATTGCTATTGCTTTCTTCATGACTTATACATGTTCCTCTGACTATGAGATTATGCAACTCCCGAATACCGGAGGAACACCTTGTGTGCTATCAAATGTCACAACGTAACTGGCTGATTATAAAGATGCTCTACAGGTGTCTCTGATGGTGTTTGTTGAGTTGGCATACATATTGAGATTAGGATTTGTCACTCCGTGTATCGGAGAAGTATCTCTGGGCCCTCTCGGTAATGTACATCGCTATGAGCCTTGCAAGCAATGTGACTAATGAGTTAGTTGTGGGATGATACATTATAGAACGAGTAAAGAGACTTGCCGGTAATGAGACTGAACTAGGTATGATGATACCGATGATCGAATCTCGGGCAAGTAACATACCGATGACAAAGGGAATAATGTATGTTGTTATGCGGTTTGACCGATAAAGATCTTCGTAGAATATGTAGGAGCCAATATGAGCATCCAGGTTCCTCTATTGGTTATTGACCGGAGATGTGTCTCGGTCATGTCTACATAGTTCTCGAACCCGTAGGGTCCGCATGCACGTTCGATGACGATTTGTATTATGAGTTATGTGATTTGATGATCGAGGTTTGTTCGGAGTCCCGATGAGATCACGAACATGATGAGGAGTCTCGAAATGGTCGAGAGGTAAAGATTCATATATTGGAAGGTTACATTCGGACACCGGAATGGTTTCGGGAAGTTTCGGAGTACCGGGGGTTACTGGACCCCCCACCCCCCCGGGGAAGTGTTGGGCCTTCATAGGCCTTAGTGGAAAGGTGAGGAGGGCCGCAAGGGAGGCGCCGCGCCCCCCATGGCCAGTCCGAATTGGACCAGGGAGGGGGTGGCGCCCCCCTCTTTCCTTCTCCCTTCCTCCTTCCCTCTCTCCCTCTCTTAGAAAGGAAGGGGACTCCAACTAGGATTGGGAATCCTAGTTGTACTCCCCTATGGCGCGCACACCCTATGGCCGGCCTCCTCCTCCACCTCCTTTATATATGTGGGCAGGGGGGCACCCCAAAGCACAACAGACAATCTCTTAGCCATGTGCGGTGCTGAGGGAGTCCTGGACTAAGGGGTCCTCAGGCGGTCGACCTGTTGGACATGGGCCGGACTATTGGGCCATGAAGATACAAGATAGAAGACTTTCTCCCGTGTTCGGATTGAACTCTCCTTTGCGTAGATGGCAATCTAGGTGGCTGGATGTACTATTTCCTTTCTATGTAACCGACTTTGTACAACCCTAGTTCCCTTCGGTGTTTATATAAACCGAAGGGTTTAGTCCGTAGGGACAATCATAATCAGATAGGCTAGGCTTCTAGGGTTTTAGCCATTACGATCTCGTGGTAGATCAACTCTTTTAACCCCCATTCTCATCAATATTAATCTAGCAGGACGTAGGGTTTTACCACCATAGAGAGGGCCCAAACCTGGGTAAACATTGTGTTCTCTGTCTCCTGTTACCATCAACCTCAGACGCACAGTTCGGGACTCCCTACCCGAGATCCGCTGGTTTTGACACCTACATTGGTGATTTCATTGAGAGTTCCACTGTGACGTGGAAGTCAGGGTTGATGGCTCGCCTCGTGATCAAGAACAACATCACCGCCGATGGAGCCCTAGCCTCAGGCCAAACCCTCGGGTTGGGTGGCTTTATCATGACCGCCTATTTGGCCGGTGAGCCGACAATGACTTCTAGGGTCATTGAAAATCGCCTCCGAATTGACTCCGAATACTCCAAACAGATGGATCCAACGGAATTATCGTCCTTGAATGAACTCCTAGATCGCATTGCCGCCTTGGGGGTCGCTACAGACTACGGTCGGATTAGGCTTAAACCTGATCAGAGAGAAATCAAATCTCCATCGATCACCCATCAGATAGCGGTAGTGGAGGAGCAAAACAACAACTCTCCCTCTATACTGAGGACGAACTATGTTCGGATCTATGAGCTCGAGGAGCCAGTACCTGTCCACAGAACGACATGCCTTGTCCTCCGAACTTGGAATGAGACGGTAGACCTGAAAAATTGGTCGATCTCCCGGAGCCTGAACTATTCAGCTCGGAAATTTCTCAAACTTCGGATCCCAAATTGGGTCAGGGTTCGGACTTAAATCCACCCACCCACCCAGATATACATGATCTCACATACCTACGGCAGCAGTCTCAGGAAACACTCCATCACTTTTGGGCCAGATTCATCCTTGTCAAGAACAAGATCAATGATTGCCGTGATAAAGACGCGATATCAATATTCCACAATAATTGTACACACGAAGGAATCCTCAACGCTATCAACCGCCGTCGCGTATTACACTTCGCCGACTTGGCAACCATAGTCTAGAAGTACTGCGCAATGGAAAGCGCCTGGAAAACTCAGGCAACTCGTTGGGAACCGCCAGCTCCCACTCAACCTTCCGTTTGGACAAAAAGGATGCACCCTCATGGGGCGCCCAACACAGCAGTAAAGAAATCCAAACCCATTACGGGGCTCGGAACCGTTCTGGAGGGATGGCTCGATAGGCCGTGCAAAATACACACAACACCGGATACCATACCTACCCACAGCCTTAGAGCATGTTGGATACTCCAGCAAGTGGCCAAGAGTAGAGAGGATATCCTCACCAAAAATACCTCGGAACAACTCCCCCCGTAACACAACGACCGCAGAGTATTGATGGTCTTCGAGACTTTCGCTTCAAACAATCGGTGCAAAAGGGCACTCCGCGACCTCGCCGAAGTCTGTCAAGTCGCAACAATAAATCCTTGGAAGGACATGGCCATAATTTTCAATGCTAGTGATGAACCAAAAACCCGGTCAGTCCGGGCACCAGCCGCCTTGGTCCTCAATCCAATTGTGGACGGCTTTCGACTCACGACGGTACTCATGGACGGCAACAATAGATTAAACCTCATCTATGAGGATACACTCAGTAAAATGGAAATAGACAGGAGCCGTATCGAGCAAAGTAGCACGACCTTCCAAGGAATTATTCCCAGTCGAGAGGCACGATGCACGGGAAAAATCACACTTGACGTGGTATTCGGCACGCCGGAGAACTATCGGTCCGAAGAGATAACCTTCCAAGTGTCCCCTTTCAACAATGGATACCACGCCCTATTGGGGCGAGATGCATTCACATGCTTTGAAGCCATACCTCATTACGGGTATATGAAGCTCAAAATGCCCGGGCCCAACGGTATTATCACTCTCGCTAGTGATTCGGATATAGCCCTTCGCGCCGAAAACAAAACAACCTCCCTGGCCCTTGAGGCACTCTCTGAGGCCCTTGCGACCGAAGAGTTAACCGCATTATTGCTCAACGGTGGATAAGGACGACGTAATCCTCGACAAGCGCTCCAAATCCACCTCCTTCAAACCAGCAAATGAAATAGTCAAATTTCAAGTCCACCCGACGGACCCAAAGAAGACATCCTCCATCGGTGCATAGCTGGACCCAATGGTGGATGCTGCACTACGAGCGTTCCTACGCATGAACTGGGACATATTTGCCTGGCACCTTCTGATATGCCAGGAATCCCATGCAGGTTGGCTGAGCACAGCCTTAATATATTGAAGGGATACAAGCCAGTTAAGCAAACACTACGACGCTTTTCCGAACCCAAACGACAAGCTATGGGGGAGGAGCTAGCCAAGCTAATTGAGGCTGGATTCATCAGATAAATAAAACATCCGGACTGGCTAGCAAACCTAGTGATGGTACCAAAGAAGGATAAATCCTGGCGCTTGTGCGTCGATTTCAAATACCTCAACAAAGCTTGCCCTAAGGATCCATTCCCCCTCCCTCGCATCGATGAAATTATTGATTGCACTGCAGAACACAACTCACTGTGTTTCCTCGACGCGTATTCCGGATACCATCAAATTAAAATGAAGGAATCCGACCAAGCCGCAACGGCATTTATTACCCCGTACAGGCCTTTCTGCTTCAACACTATGCCCTTTGGGCTCAAAAACGCTGGCGCCACCTACCAACGCATGATTCAAACATGCCTAGAGAAACAAGTCGGCAAGACAGTTTAAGCATATCTGGAATGTCGTCATCAAGACTAAGAGCGTCGAGTCATTAATAGATGACTTATGTCTCACATTCGACAATCTCCGGACATATGACATTAAGCTCAATCCGGAAAAATGTGTTTTCGGCGTCCCCTCTGGAAAACTACTAGGCTTCATTGTTTCCAGTAGAGGAATTGAGGAAAATCAAGCCAAAATCCGAGCTTTATCACAACTAGCTACACCAACATACCTTAAACAGGTCCAAAAACTAGCTGGATGTGTGGTAGCTTTAAGCCGCTTTATCTCCAGACTAGGAGAAAAAGCATTGCCACTTTATCGACTTCTCCGATGCACCGATCACTTCGAGTGGACAATTGCAGCAATGGCCGGATTGGAAGAAATAAAGGCTCTTTTAGCAAGCAACCCAATCCTAGCCGCGCCAAGCGTCAGCGAACCAATGTTATTATACATATCTACAACACACTAGGTGGTGAGCGTAGTACTCGTCGTCGAACGAGAGGAGGACGGACACAAATTCCCGCTCCAGAAGTCGGTATACTACGTATCTACTGTCCTAACTCCATGCAAATCCTGGTACCCTCATTATCAAAAGATAGCATACACGGTCTTCATGGCATCCCGGAAGCTACGACACTATTTCCAAGAGTGTTCGATCACGGTGGCTTTCGAAGTTCCACTGAATGACATAATAAACAATCGCGACGCCACGGGCCGGATTGCCAAGTGGGCCATTGAATCCCAAGTGCTGGCAAACTTCGTCGCCGAATGGACAGAAGCCGAACTCCCTAAAGAGTATGACACATATTCCAACTGGGTCATGCACTTCGATGGTTCCAAAATGCTGGCGGGCTTAGGGGCGGGCTTTGTCTTAACATCCCCCACCGGAGATACAGTTCAGTACGTACTCCAAATATTATACCCAGACTCCAACAATGCAGCCGAATACGAGGCCTTATTACATGGTCTTCGGATGGCTGTCTCCATGGGCACACAACGCCTGGAAGTGCGCGGGGACTCGAACCTCGCGATATCTCAAATAAATGGAGATTTTGATGCCAAGGATCCAAAGATGGCGGCCTACTGTAACGCCGTTGTCAAAATGTCGGCTCGGTTCGAGGGGCTCGAGTTTCACCATGTGGCTCGAGAAAGTAATCAAGCGGCGAATGTCCTTGCTTGCATCGGCGCCAAGCGCGACCCCGTCCCACCTAACAACTCTTTGGAAAGGCTTTTTAAGCCATCTGTGGTGTGGCAAGGGGAGAGCGGCAACATCAGTCTGGATCCGACCATAACCCCAGATTTCGAGCATACCGATATCATAGGAGGCTTAGCCACCGAAATAACGTCGTCGGCCCATCTTATCATGGCAATCACTGCCCCATGGACCGAATCCTTCTTGGCCTACCTCAATAGGCGAGAACTCTCTGAGGATCAGAATGAGGCTCGCTGCATTGTTCGGCGTTCGAAAGCCTATAAGGTCCACTAAGGAGAACTCTACAAGAAAAGCGCTACCGGAGTACTTCAAAGATGTATCTCCGAGGAAGAGGGGCGGCAGCTCTTGGCTGAGATTCATGCCGGTCTTGGTGGTCACCATGCCGCAGCTCGAGCCCTTGTAAGCAAGGCTTTCCGTACAGGCTTCTACTGGCCGACGACCCGAGTAGATGCTCAGGACCTTGTCCAATGTTGCGTCGGATGCCAAATTTTCGCCAACCAAAGCCATATGCCACCCACTGCTCTACAAACAATCCCCATCACTTGGCCTTTCGCGGTCTGGGGGCTTGACATGGTTGGACCCCTTAAAGGAGGCACCCATAAGAAAAAAAAATCTGCTAGTCATGGTAGATTAGTTCACTAAGTGGATAGATGCCAAACCAGTTAAAACGACCGAAGCTGGACCAGTGATAGACTTTATATCCGGTGTTGTGCACCGTTACGGTGTCCCACATAGCATCATCACCGACATTGGCTCTAATTTTACAGCCGATGAGGTGAAAGCCTGGTGTGCTAATCTAGGCATTAAGCTCGATTACGCCTCCGGCTATCATCCGCAAACAAACGTTCAAGTCGAACGAGCCAATGGTCTTATTATGAGCGGCATCAAACCCAGGCTAGTGCGGTCTTTGAAAGAATCAGACAAGCACTGGGTTGAGGATCTCGACTCCGTACTCTGGGGGCTGCGGACCATGCCCAATCACAGTACCGGATATACACCTTTCTTCATGGTGTACGGTGCAGAGGCTATGTTACCCTGCGACATTATTCTTGACTCACCTCGAGTGCGCATGTACGAAGAGAGAGATGCCGAGCTTGATCAGCAGGACAACTTAGATGCCCTGGAGGAGGAGCACGATGTTGCAAAAGCCCGTTCCACATTTTATCAACAGTAGGCCCGCAGATATCAAAGCAGAGAAGTACGGGCTAAGACTTACAATGTTGGCGAATCCGTTCTACGCTTGCCGTAGAAGAAAAAGGACAAACTCAAGCCCAAGTGGGAGGGTCCCTTCATCATTGACGAAGTTCTCACTAGAGGAGCGTACTGCCTGCGTGATGCATCAGACAACCGGCTCAAACCAAACCCCTGGAATGCGGCCAGACTCCAAAGATTCTATGCCTAGCGCCGAACCCTTCGTTTGCTTCCTCCTCCCTATTTTTTACATTATTTTTATCATCTCTTTTCGCCCTCTTTTATTAGCCTTAAAGCTTTCGTGCGGCTAAACCATACACCTATGACGTACACACTCTCAAATGTGTACGTCCATTATACCTGGGGGCTTCTTGCACAGAAGCTTATTATCGTTATTTTTCGAGCATCAAGCTCATCACATATGTGTTTTTCCTCATATGTACCTTTTCTTCGCCATTATATGAATCGATATGACATAAGTTTTGGCCAAGCTGGGTTGCCTAGCTCCTGTGCTTATGCCCTACGTTCCCGTTAGTTCGGCTAGGGCATAAAGGGAGCACCTCTGCGATTGTTACTGCCGGGTCATCCGGATGTGTACCTCAGACTGGGTGAAGCCGAAAGCTAGCGTTTTTAAGGGAATATTCGGTCGGCGGACTAAAGATGTTTTAAATTTCTTCCACTATGAACCGCCAGATGTTACCTATACTGCGATGTTTTCAATCATAGTTCGGACATGCATATTAACGCATGCACACCCAGGGAAAGGAACCCTTAACGGAACTATTCTCTCTGGAAGCTGTTTCTTACAATCACAATGTAATATAACATAGCTAGCCGGATACAACTTGTCTATTCAAGCAACTATGACCCCTACGCCTGGTTTCCATGCACACCCCGGTCTATTTTACTGCTCGAGTATTCGGAAAAACTCCGCACCTTCTAGTCCAGAGGTCGAAGCGAAAAGGTCGGACATGACAATCGTTTTACAATCCGGCTAGGAACAAATATATTAAGGAAAGTACATAGTCACTTGGACTCAAAAACTTCCTCCTCTATACCGTCCAATAGGCTATCTAGCTTACAATCATGTTGGGAATATTTGGTAGCTACTTCTACTTGGTCATATACCAAATTCACGGGAATTTCTATCCCATCTGACCTCAACGGTCCGACCCGGGCCATATGATTCAGATCAAGCTTGGTATACCATGTTTTTACCATGGCCCAGGCCTCTTGCGCACCTTCACGGCAGGATGATATCTTCCATAATCGAATACGCCGCCGTGACCCTTTAAACAACTCCACGAGCTCCGCCATACCTCCTGGAGGAGAGATGGATGGCCATAAAGCCTTGGCAACACTATGCATTGCTTGCCGAACTCGCTCGTGCATCTGGGACAGCTCTTGTAGCAGGTCGCCTTGAGATCCGGACATTTCTTCCTCGGGACGGCCAGTTAGCATACCTGCAGACATAAATCTGTCAGCTCCGGCCCTCGCCGAATTATAGGGAGGCAAGTTTGAAAAGCATACTGAATATGCCGCCTTGTAGCCTCTTATTCTCCTTGATGGCTTCAGCTAGTTGGGCATGAACATCTTTTAGTTCTTCGTCTAGTTGGGTATGGGAGTCCTGCAGCTTGTTCCTCTCATCCCTGACCTGCATTAGCACACGCTCACCTGCCGCATGTTGCCTTTTGGCCTCTTGTTCACTAGCCTGGGCGTCCTTCAATTTCCCTCTCAGTTTCTCTACTG
Organism: Triticum urartu; assembly: GCF_003073215.2. Lineage (NCBI taxonomy): Eukaryota > Viridiplantae > Streptophyta > Magnoliopsida > Poales > Poaceae > Triticum > Triticum urartu. Next base: position 314,521,334 of record NC_053022.1, on the reverse strand, counting down.
CTTCTGTCAGCAGAAACACAATAGTGTTAATATAAATGGTATATGATTATACTTCTTTCCACTTGGGAGAAACATTACCAGGTGGTGCCTCCTTGGATTTTTCCAATTCGGTGGTAGCCGCAGTTAGTTGAGTCTGACATTTTTCCAGCTCTTGAGACAGCAGGCTATTCTTCTCCATAAGTGCCTGATTATACAATGATCCTTAAGTCAGTTGTATCACCTGCTTTAAGTCTCGGGGGCTACTGGTGTATGATTATTAAATCTACACTTACCCGCATATCTTTTAGATGCTGGTCCGTGGCTCTGGCAAGCCCATCCCGAGCTGTTCGGATGTACGCATCGGCCGAGCTGAAGGCATCAAATGCCTCCTTTGAAAAGCCGGGGTCATGGAGAGCGGCCCTCCGACGATGATGATTCATGGCGCTCTCCACTTCAGAGTTTGTGACGGACATATCGACCGAATCCTCTGTGGAAGGACAGTTTGGCGCCACTCCCGTGTGAGCCCTCGTCCTTAGGGCGGGGTCTGGAACCTGACTAGTGGAGGCACGACCGGTAGGGTCCCCGGACATAGTCCGGTGGACACTTCTCCTGATGGAATGCGGCAAATGGCATCACGATTTGATGTGGCGATCAGGAGATGTATTCTTGAAAAGAAAGCCTTACCTCTTTGATGAGGGTTCTGCCGTATTACCATTTGCCTTCCTCTTCGAAGATGTGCTCGGCGCGGGCGCCGCTCTCCTCGGAGACGCTTCTGGTGCACGTTGTGACATCAAGCACCTTCCCTTTGGAACACGAAATAGTGCGGTGGGTGAGGCATAATAAGGAAACTCTTTCGAAGAAGGTGTCTTTTAAATTACTTACATGCGAAGCAGGGAGGAGGCCGGGGTAATCGGCGGTGATGGGTACTTCCGTACCATCGTAGCTCGTTTGATAAAATACTCCATTCTCAAGCTCCACAAATATGTCCGGATCTTCTTCGAATCCGGGGTCAAGTTCTTGGTTGTGACCCTCCGGCTGGGGGCGGCGACGGGGGGGGGGGGGGGGGGGGGGGCGCCCACGGGACGAGTGGATAGGTTACTATTCATCAAAAATGATTCAGGGAGAGGAGTAAAAGGGTGGGATTAGAGCTTACCCAGCTAGGAGGATTATACATGGAAAATCCATCTCGACATTGGAGACGAGTGAACTCCTCCTTCTCCCCTTTGTATAGTTCGGCCAATATTTTGGCCAAAGCGGCGGGGGTTTTCGGACCCTTCCGACTGCAGTGTGAGGCGTCATCTTCCCCATTATAGTGCCACATGGAAAGCCCTCTATATTGGAGTGGTTGGACCCTCCGCACTATGGAGATCTCCATTACCTCTATTATTGATAATCCGGACTGGGCGAGCGTCTTAATCTTGCCCATCAATTGACTGACTTCCATGCTATCCTCCTCCTCGAGGCTCCGAGGACACCGGCTGTGGCATTTCTTCAACGGAGCGCGACCCATCTGGACTGGGTCAGGAAGAGCGACGTCGTCAATATAGAACCATTTGGAAGGTCACTCTTCAAAAGCCTTCTTCGGCGTGCCGGACAGGTATCCGGTCCCGGCGATACGCCACACTTCGGCTCCTCCCACTTTGAATATCGATCTCCCTTGATTACGAGGGATGAGGCAGAATAGTTTTCTCCATAATTCAAAATGGGCCTCACAGTCCAGGAATAGCTTGCATAGAGCAACGTAACCCGCGATGTGCAGGATGGAGGCGGGAGTGAAACTGTGCAGTTGGAGGCCATATGTAACGCCCTCGATGCGGCTATATCTCCTACGTGTCGAGGCACGACTTAGAGGCATAACCGCATTGAACGCAATGTCGCAAGTTAGGCAATCTTCACAACATCCCATGTAATATATAGATAATAAAAGGGGAGATACATAGTTGGCTTACACTCGGCATGTCAATCAAAGTACATAAATAGCATTACATCATTCAAACACTCATGGCCCGACTACGGCGCCAAAATAAAAGATCAACCCAACATGCGACACGGTCCCGATCGCCCCAACTGGGCACCACTACTGATCATCAGGGAAAGACACATAGTAACGGCGTGAGTCCTCGTCGAACTCCCACTTGAGCTCAAGCGCGTCATCTGGAACGGAGTCATCAGGCCCTGCATCTGGTTTGGAAGTAATCTGTGAGCCACAGGGACTCAGCAATCTCGCACCCTCGCGATCAAGACTATTTAAGCTTATAGGTAAGGCAAGGTAAAATATGTGGAGCTGCAGCAAGCGACTAGCATATATGGTGGCTAACCTGTTCGCAAAAGAGAGCGAGAAGAGAAGGCAAAGCGCGAACGAATAACTAGAGAACAACCTGCGGCAAGCATTACTCCAACACCGTGTTCACTTCCCGGACTCCGCCGAGAAGAGACCATCACGGTAACTCACACAGTTGATTCATTTTAATTAAGTTAAGGTTCAAGTTATCTACAACCGGACATTAACAAATTCCCATCTGCCCATAACCGCGGGCACGACTTTCGAAAGTTCAAATCCCTGCAGGGGAGTCCCAACTTAGCCCATGACAAGCTCTCACGGTCAACGAAGGAATAGACCTTCTCCTGAGACATTCCGATCAAACTCGGTATCCCGGTTCTACAAGACACTTCGACAAGTTAAAGCAAATCCAGCAACACCGCCCGAATGTGCCGACAAATCCCAATAGGGGCTGCACATATCTCGTTCTCAGGGCACACTCAGATTGTCCAAACTTCCGGTAGGCCAGCCTAGAGTTGCCCCTGGTGGCCACCGGTGGCTGACGAGGTGGACCAACACTCAGAGGAGCACTGGCCCGGGGGGGGGGGGGGGGGGGGTTAAATAAGATGACCCTTGGGCTCCGGAAACCCAAGGGAAAAAGAGGCTAGGTGGCAAATGGTAAAACCAAGGTTGGGCATTGCTGGAAAAGCTTTATTCAAGGCGAACTATCAAGGGGTTCCCATTATCACCCAACCGCGTAAGGAACGCAAAAATCCGGGAACATAACACCGATATGACGGAACTAGGGCGGCAAGAGTGGAACAAAACACTAGGCGAGAGGCCGAGCCTTCCACCCTTTACCAAGTATATAGATGCATTAAGATAACAAGGCAATATAATGATAACCCAACAAGTAAATAATGTTCCAACAAGGAACGGTCTCCAATCTTCACCTGCAACTAGCAACGCTATAAGAGGGGCTGAGCAAAGCGGTAACATAGCCAATCAACGGTTTGCTAGGACATGGTGGGTTAGAGGTTTGACATGGCAATTTGGGAGGCATGATAAGCAGGAGGTAGGCATCGTAGCATAGGCATAGCAAAAGAGCGAGCATCTAGCAAAGCAAAGATAGTAGTGATTTCAAGGGTATGATCATCTTGCCTGCGAAGTTGTCAGAGTTGACTGGATCCTCGAAAGCAAACTCAACGGGCTCCTCGTTAGCGAACTCGTCTCTCGGCTCTACCCAAACAAGACAAACAAGCAAACGGAACACAATCAACCACGTGCAAAGCTCAAACAACACGATGCAAACATGGTATGCTATGCGGGATGCGATATGTGATGCATATGCAAGATTTGGCAAGGAGAGAATGAACCTGGCCTCAACATGGAAATCCAAGTGTGCCACTGGAAAGGTGAGATGATTTCTCTTGAAAACGATATAAAGAACGCCGGAATCGGAGTCACGGTTTGGAAATGGCAAGCAATTTAAATATGGCACCGGTCTGCGATATACAGCAAGTAGCCATCTAAATGCAACAAGTTAAACATGATACAACACCCAAACATGACAACAAAATACATTGCAGGGATCCAATCATGATGCTTAACAAAAGATGAACACTGAGATACGGCCAATTCATCCATTAACAGGTTCAAACAAGCATGGCAAAAATGCATTTGGTAAACAGATTTCAGACTTAGTGAAAATTAACACTTGTCTGGAATTTCAGATCAGATAGCACACTTTGGAGTATGAAAACTATATGCTATAGGGCCTGAACATGGCAAAGTAAAGCATGGCATGGAGCTACTCAAAGATCATAACAAAAGTCCCTTAGTGACCTTGAGCCTAAAGGGATCAGAAAATACATTTGCAAGCATGTGAACATGGCAAAAACATAATCAGTTCTCAGACTTAGTGAAAACTGGAGCATGCAAAAACAGATATCAAGTAGGCATGTTTACGAGCTCGATGCACTCACTACAGAGCATGTCATGACAATCTAAGCATACACCCATCAAGAATACGCATTATAGAAGCTATACATGGCAAGGACAATAGCATAGCACGCATGGATCAACTACAACATCCTCGGCAAAATCGCTAACAAGTAGACAATCTGCCCAGATTCACGAAATAGCAAAAGTAGAGCTCGATTGACTCAAGCGAGGGTGCTCCATAATTGAGAACAAAGACATGGATGGATAGAGCACTACAAGGTTAACAAATCATCCTTACTGATCATCCTCAAAAGAGGCACGGATCACTAGGAAACAACATGAACATATGGTGTATTGATAAAATCAGTCCAAGGACTTAGTGGAAATGCTATGTCCCTGAAATCAGCATTAATGAATGCACCACTTTGCAAGCTTGTGCTAGTCACCACACACATCACAAAAATACATGGGTTTCACCTCTAGAAAGATGGCAAAGCATATAACAAAACATATGTAGAGCTCAGGGGAATATCATGCACACATTAATCATGGCAAAAAATGACTAATATCTAATTAGAGCAGTAGATCTGACAATTATCTCAAATAGCATTCTTCCAAGAACATTTCGGGCATCAAGATGAACTCAAATGAAAATGATGCTATGGGATGAAGTGATGTGCTCTCTGAGATGAACATTTTGATATGCTATATGCCCAAAATGGAGCTACGGATGCGGAGTTACGGCACGATGAACATAGCAAAAATAATTAGGGTTTCGGGGCAAAAGTCAACCGATCCGAAAACTGGATCCAGATCTTGCCCGGGGGCACTGTAGCAGCGGCGCGGTTCCCAAGGTTGGCCGGATGCATCGCCGGAGAAGAAGTCCGGCGGGGCGGAGGAGGTGCGGCCCGGGTGGCCGTGGGTGTCGCCGGCCGCGGCGGCGAGGGCTGCGTCAGCGGCGAGTGGCGGCGCGGCTGGCAGGCGGGGCGGCGGTCGGCGGCGGCTTGCGGCGCGGCGGCTGGCGAGGCGGCACGGCGGCCGGAGTGGCCGAACGTGGGGAAGAAGTGGGCGGCGCCGGCTGGGGCGGCTCGACCCAGTCGGGCGGCGGGAGGGCCGGCCACGGGCCTTGCGGGCCCGCGCGGTGCGGCGATGTGGGCACGAGCGGCGGCGTATCAGGCGGCGACAAGTGGCGGCGGCGGGTGGAAATGGACATGTCCGGCCGGACGAAAAAATGTCCGCCGGCGCGTGGAGACGAAGGGGACTAGGGTTTGCGCGAGGATTTCGGGGGAGGACCTATTTATAGGCATAGGAGGAGCTAGGAGAGTCCAAATGAGGTGCGGTTTTCGGCCACGCGATCGTTATCGAAAGCTCTAGATGATGGAGAGGGTTTTGGTGGGTTTTGGGCAAAAATGGAGGGGTGTTGGGATGCAACACACACGAGGCCTTCTCGGTCCCTCGGTTAACCGTTGGAGCATCAAACGAAGTCCAGATGGTATGAAACTTGACGGGCGGTCCACCGGTAGTAAAAAAAGGCCGCTTGGCAAGTGTCGGTCCAATCCGGAAATGTTTAATCCCCACACACGAAAGAAAGGTAGAAATGACCACCAGAGGAGAACGGAGCGCCGGAATGCAAAACGGACAACGGGGAAAATGCTCGGATGCATGAGATGAACACGTATGCAAATGCAATGCACATGATGACATGATATGAGATGCATGACAACGATAACAACACACGGAGACAAAAACCCGAACCCGAGAAAATAAAATAACTTAGCGCTGGAAACGGCAAGAGTTGGATTACATATTAGGTAAATCATATCCGTGGTGTTACAACACTCCACCACTACGAAAGGATCTCGTCCCGAGATCTAGGACTGGAAGAACGCCGGGTACTCAGAACGGAGGTGATCCTCGCGTTCCCAGGTGGCTTCACGGTCGGAATGGTGTGACGACTTGACTTTGAGGAATTTGATTGACTTGTTGCGAGTCTTGAGTTCAGTCTCTTCAAGAATAGCAACGGGGTGCTCACGATAAGAGAGATCTTCTTGGAGCTCAATGTCTTCGAAGTTGATGGTGCGATCAGGAGTCTTGAAGCACTTGCGGAGCTGCAAGACATGGAACACGTCATGCACATTTGCAAAGTTTGAAGGAAGCTCGAGTTGATAGGCGAGATCGCCTCTCTTGCTGACGATCTTTAGAGGTCCCACGTATCTAGGGGCAAGCTTCCCTTTGATACCGGAGCGACGAGTACCTTTCATTGGAGAGACGCGGAGGTAAACATGATCTCCGATCTCGAAAGCCAAATCACGGTGCTTACTATCATAGTAGCTCTTCTGGCGGGATTGGGCTGCTTTGAGGTTATCTTGAATGACTTTGCACATTTCCTCTGCCTCTGTGATTAAGTCATTACTGAGAAGCTGACGTTCACCACAAGGAAGGCAATCTTCCCACTTCATGCCGAAGGGGCATTGCCCGAACAGGTTCAAACAAGCATGGCAAAAATGCATTTGGTAAACAGATTTCAGACTTAGTGAAAATTAACACTTGTCTGGAATTTCAGATCAGATAGTACACTTTGGAGCATGAAAACTATATGCTACAGGGCCTAAACATGGCAAAATAAAGCATGGCATGGAGCTACTCAAAGATCTTACAAAAGTCCCTTAGTGACCTTGAGCCTAAAGGGATCAGAAAATACATTTGCAAGCATGTGAACATGGCAAAAACATAATCAGTTCTCAGACTTAGTGAAAACTGGAGCATGCAAAAATAGATATCAAGTAGGCATGTTTACAAGCTCGATGCACTCACTACAGAGCATATCATGACAATCTAAGCATACACCCATCAAGAATACGCATTATACAAGCTAGACATGGCAAGAACAATAGCATAGCATGCACGGATCAACTACAACATCCTCGGCAAAATCGCTAACAAGTAGACAAGCTGCCCAGATTCACGAAATAGCAAAAGTAGAGCTCGATTGACTCAAGCGAGGGTGCTCCATAATTGCAAACAAAGACATGGATGGATAGAGAACTACAAGATTAACAAATCATCCTTACTGATCATCCTCAAAAGAGGCACGGATCACTAGGAAACAACATGAACATATGGTGTATTGATAAAATCAGTCCAAGGACTTAGTGGAAATGCTATGTCCCTGAAATCAGCATTAACGAATGCACCACTTTGAAAGCTTGTGCTAGTCACCACACACATCACAAAAATACATGGGTTGCACCTCTGGAAAGATGGCAAAGCATATAACAAAACATATGTAGAGCTCAGGGGCATATCATGCACACATTAATCATGGCAAAAAATGACTAATATCTAATTGGAGCAGTAGATCTGACAATTATCTCAAATAGCATTCTTCCAAGAGCATTTCGGGCATCAGGATGAACTCAAATGAAAATGATGCTATGGGATGAAGTGATGTGCTCTCTGAGATGAACATTTTGATATGCTATATGCCCAAAACGGAGCTACGGATGCGGAGTTACGGCACGATGAACATAGCAAAAATAATTAGGGTTTCGGGGCAAAGGTCAACCGATCCGAAAACTGGATCCAGATCTTGCCCGGGGGCACTGTAGCAGTGGCGCGGTTCCCAAGGTTGGCCGGATGCATCGCCGGAGAAGAAGTCCGGCGGGGCGGAGGAGGTGCGGCCCGGGTGGCCGTGGGTGTCGCCGGCCGCGGCGGCGAGGGCTGCGTCAGCGGCGAGTGGCGGCGCGGCTGGCAGGCGGGGCGGCGGTCGGCGGCGGCTTGCGGCGCGGCGGCTGGCGAGGCGGCACGGCGGCCGGAGTGGCCGAACGTGGGGAAGAAGTGGGCGGCGCCGGCTGGGGCGGCTCGGCCCAGTCGGGCGGCGGGAGGGCCGGCCACGGGCCTTGTGGGCCCGCGCGGTGCGGCGATGTGGGCACGGGCGGCGGCGTATCAGGCGGCGACAAGTGGCGGCGGCGGGGTGGAAATGGACATGTCCGGCCGGACGAAAAAATGTCCGCCGGCCCGTGGAGACGAAGGGGACTAGGGTTTGCGCGAGGATTTCGGGGGAGGACCTATTTATAGGCATAGGAGGAGATAGGAGAGTCCAAATGAGGTGCGGTTTTCGGCCACGCGATCGTGATCGAACGCTCTAGATGATGGAGAGGGTTTTGGTGGGTTTTGGGCCAAAATGGAGGGGTGTTGGGCTGCAACACACACGAGGCCTTCTCGGTCCCTCGGTTAACCGTTGGAGCATCAAACGAAGTCCAAATGGTACGAAACTTGACAGGCGGTCCACCGGTAGTAAAACAAGGCCGCTTGGCAAGTCTCGGTCCAATCCAGAAATGTTTAATCCCCACACACGAAAGAAAGGTAGAAATGACCACCGGAGGAGAACGGAGCGCCGAATGCAAAACGGACAACGGGGAAAATGCTCGGATGCATGAGATGAACACGTATGCAAATGCAATGCACATGATGACATGATATGAGATGCATGACAACGATAACAACACACGAAGACAAAAACCCGAACCCGAGAAAATAAAATAACTTAGCGCCGAAAACGGCAAGAGTTGGATTACATATTAGGTAAATCATATCCGGGGTGTTACACCATAATACTCCAGAAGTCCTCGGAGGAAGGGATGGATTGGAAATCCGACGCCTCTTATCAAGAAGGGAACGAAGCATACTCGTCCCCCCTGGACGGACTGGGGAAATTCTCTGCCTAAACCCCGCCGTTAAAGGACGTCAATCCTGCTCGGACAAGAACTAGATCCGCGGGAGGAAGGAACCGCTGTTTTTGCAGCTTCGTCAGCTGACCGTGAGATACGGAACATCTTTCCCAATCACCTTTTTAGGAGCCGTGGGGACGAGAGGAAGAGCTGGGAGCGCTAGCCTTGTTGGAGTGGTTCCTCCCAGCGAGCTCTGGGGATTTTTTTCGTAGGGTGTGGAATGGATCTGAGATCTAGTCTCTTTAAATAGGCACCTCTCTTGTATGGTCAGGGTGGTATGTGTAAAAATACCCCGACCTCTCGTATTCGCTCGCCACGTGGAAGCTGAAGTCAGGAAGGCGCGGAAGCCGATGGGAGCGACATTAAATGGAAAAGCCGAATACCGCTCTTTTAGTCAGGGACTTTGAAGTAATCAGAGGGGGAACCCGCCTTGCAATGTCGAAGACAATCTGCGCGCCGGACACCTCTTCATTGAAGTCTGGTTCGGGGGCTACTGGGGGAGTCCTGGACTAAGGGGTCCTCGGGCGGCCGGCCTGTTGGACATGGGCCGGACTATTGGGCCATGAAGATACAAGACAGAAGACTTTCTCCCGTGTCCGGATTGGACTCTCCTTTGCGTAGATGGAAAGCTAGGTGGCCGGATGTACTATTTCCTTTCTATGTAACCGACTGTGTACAACCCTAGTTCCCTCTAGTGTCTATATAAACCGGAGGGTTTAGTCCTTAGGGACAATCATAATCAGATAGGCTAGGCTTCTAGGGTTTTAGCCATTACGATCTCATGGTAGATCAACTCTTGTAACCCCCATACTCATCAATATTAATCTAGCAGGATGTAGGGTTTTACCTCCATCGAGAGGGACCGAACCTGGGTAAACATGGTGTTCCCTGTCTCCTGCTACCATCAACCTCAGATGCATAGTTTGGGACCCCCTACTCGAGATCCGTGGGTTTTGACACCGAAAGATGCCCCCTTCTATAGTTTACCGACTCGGTCATATCATCGTAGTGCTTAGGAGAAGCCATGCGTGGTAACTTCATCATCACCGTCGCCACACGCCGTCGTGCTGACGGAACTCTCCCTCGTCCTCAACTGGATCAAGAGCTCGAGGGACGTCATCGTGCTAAATGTGTGCTGAACACGGAGGTGTCGTACGTTCGGTGCTAGGATCGGCTGGATCGTGAATACGTTCGACTACATCAATTGCGTTACTAAACACTTCCGCTTTCGGTCTATGAGGGTACGTGGGCACACTCTCCCCTCTCGTTGCTATGTATCTCCTAGATAAATCTTGCATGATCGTAGGAAATTTTTGAAATACTGCGTTCCCAAACAGTATATATAGGTGGGAGGGGGAGGTGAGAAACCATGGGGCGCCCCAAGTAGGAGGAATCCTACTTGGGGACCTCCCAAATTCGGCCTCCCCCTTCCTTATTTCCGGATGGGGGAAAAGGAAGAGAGAAGGGAGGAAGGAAGGTGGGGCCAAACCCCCTCTTCCTTCTCCTATTCGGCCTCCTACCTAAGGGGGGGGGTGCCACCCCTTGTGAGCTTGTGTGCTCCCCTCTTATGGCCCATATGGACCATATCTTCCCCCGGGGGGTTCCGGTAACCCCCCTTGGTACTTCGATAAATACCCGATACTTTCCGGAACACTTTCGGTGTCCGAATAACATCGTCCTATATATCAATATTTACCTCTTGACCATTTCGAGACTCCTCATCATGTCCGTGATCTCATCCGGGACTCCGAATAACATTCGGTCACCAAATCACATTACTCATATAATTCTAAATCGTCATCGAACGTTAAGCGTGCGAACCCGTAGGTTCGAGAACTATGTAGACATGACCGAGACACCTCTCTGGTCAATAACCAATAGCGGAAACTGGATGCTCATATTGGTTCCTACATATTCTAGGAAGATCTTTATTGGTCGAACAGTTATGACAACATACGTTATTCCCTTTGTCATCGGTATGTTACATGCCCGAGATTCGATCGTCGTATCTTCATACCTAGTTCAATCTTGTTATCGGCAAGTCTCTTTACTCGTTCCGTAATACATCATCCCGCAACTAACTCATTAGTTACTTTGCTTGCAAGGCTTCTCATGTTGTGTATTACCGAGAGGGCCCAAAGATACCTCTCCGATACTCAGAGTGACAAATCCTAATCTCGATCTCTGCCAACCCAACAGATACCTTCGGAGATACCTGTAGAGCATATTTATAATCTCCCAGTTACATTGTAACGTTTTATAGCAAACTAGGCATTCCTCCGGTATCTGGGAGTTGCATAATCTCATAGTCGAAGGAATATGTATTTGACATGAAGAAAGCAATAGCAATAAAACTGAACGATCAATATGCTAAGCTAACGGGTGGGTCATGTCCATCACATCATTCTCCTAATGATGTGATCCCGTTTATCAAATGACAACTCATGTCCGTGGTTAGGAAACCTTAACCATCTTTGATCAACGAGCTAGTCAAGTAGAGGCTCACTAGGAACTCAGTGTTTGTCTATGTATTCACACGTGTATTAAGGTTTTCGATCAATAAAATGCTAGCATGAATAATAAACATTTATATTGAATAAGGAAATATAAAATAACAAATTTATTATTGCCTCTAGGGCATATTTCCTTCAGTCTCCCACTTGCACTAGAGTCAATAATCTAGATTACATTGTAATGATTTTAACACCCATGGAGTCTTGGTTTTGATCATGTTTTGCTCGTGGAAGAGGCTTAGTTAACGGGTTTGTAACATTTAGATCCATATGTATTTTGCAAATCTCTATGTCTCCCTCCTTGACTTGATCACAGATGGAGTTGAAGCGTCTCTTGATGTGTTTGCGAAAGTGCAACTATTCCCTGGGTGGTTTTGGTAATTCATAACAACATATAGCTCATTGAACTAATATCCATTCAAGTTGAATATTTTAGAAAGTTCAATGATTGTCATGGCATGGACTAGAGATGTGGACCCCTCAAAATTCTAAGGACAAATATTGGCAAAAGCTCAAGACTCTTCATTTCTATTTTAGTGATCCAAGATCACATTGATTCCATAGGAAATGCAAATACTATTAAAAGGGGATGAGGTGTTGCTTAATTGTCTACTTGCTCAAAATGCTTAGTGATATGCTCCAAAACCCTCAACCACTTTCTGAAATCCAAATATGTCCTAAACCAAAAGTCAAACTCAGCCCCACCGATTTGTTCCATCCGGCTCCACTGAGTTCACTTGACATAGCCATAGCCAAAAACCCTAATCAGTTCGGGCACACCGATAGGGATCGCGGTCTCACCGAGATGGGATTGCAAACTCTCTGTTTCCCTTCGTAACGTTTCGGTCTCACCGAAATGACCGATTGGTCCCACCGAGTTTGCAGTGCAAACTCTCTGTTTCCCTTTCGTAACATTTCGTTATCACCGAAAGGAGCGATCTATCCCACCGAGTTTGCCTGGCCAACTCTCTGTTAGCCTATTACTGAAATCGGTCTCATCGAGTTCGCATAATCGGTCAACCCGAGATGAGTTTTGCCCTAACCCTAGCTCATCGGTCTCACTGAGTTGATCATGTCAGTCCAACCGAAAAGCCTAATGTTCATATTTTGAACTGAATCGATCTCACCGAGTTTGACCGAGTTGGCTCAAATGTGTGTAATGGTTAGATTCTCCGTGGAGGCTGTATATACCCCTCCACCCTCCTCTCCATTTGAGAGAGAGCAATCGAAACATGCACACACTTCCACTACTCATTTTCTGAGAGACAACCACCTACTCATGTGTTGAGACCAAGACATTCCAATCCAACCACAAGAATCTTGATCTCTAGCCTTCCCCAAGTTTCTTCCACTCAAATCATCTTTCCACCATAGCCAAATATGTGAGAGAGAGTTGAGTGTTGGGGAGACTATCATTTGAAGCACAAAAGCAAGGAGTTCATCATCAACACACCATCTATTACCTTTTGGAGAGTGGTGTCTCCTAGATTGGTTAGGTGTCACTTGGGAGCCTCCATCAAGATTGTGGAGTTGAACCAAGGAGTTTGTAAGGGCAAGGAGATCACATACTTCGTGAAGATCTAACCAAGTGAGGCAAGTCCTTCGTGGGCAATGGCCATGGTGGGATAGACAAGGTTGCTTCTTTGTGGACCCCTTCGTGGGTGGAGCCCTCCGTGGACTCACGCAACCGTTACCCTTCGTGGGTTGAAGTCTCCATCAACGTGGATGTACGATAGCACCACCTATCGGAACCACGCCAAAAATCTCTGTGTCGACATTGCATTTGCCTTTCCAAACCCCTTCCTTTACCTTCATATGCAATGTTTTACATTCCGCTGCTATATTCTTAGAATTGCATGTGTAGGTTGATTGGTTGACTTGAGCCAATTTGCTGAAATCTGCCAAGACTTAAAATTGGGAAAAGGCTATATTTTTATTTAGTCAAGTAGTCTTATCACCCCCTCTAGACCTACTTTCGATCCTACAAGTGGTATTAGAGCTTTGGTCTCCATTTGCCTTGATTTCCCTAGCTTTGGTGATGATAGCCTTGGTTTCACAACCTTACTATAGAGGTCCTTACATTGATGGTACTAATTTTTCTAGTTGGAAGCATAAGATGAAAATGCATATTCTTGGACATAACCCAGCCATTTGGGCTATTGTGTGTATTGGCTTGCAAGGTGAATTCTTCGATGGAAGAGAACCGAATCGTGAAGCAACTATGACGCCCGGATAATCAAGCTACAGTAAGCTCTGCTAATGATGCCACATCACCACTCTTACTGTTGTAAATCTCACGATGGTTCAATCCCGTTCGAATTCAAAAATTCAAAATCAGGTCAAACGGTAAAGTTTTCAAACATTAAAATTAAAATGTTCTAGAGGTGGCAAATAATGCTTAGGTAATTATGGTGGAGGATCACATTTTTATAAAATAATTAAAAGCACTGAACTAAATAAAACAGTGGCTTATACAAATAATTAGATGCATTTTATAAATATTAAAACATTAAACTATTTTATTAGGTATGAAAAATTAATGTGGCAATAGAGTATTTATAAATACTAATTTAGGGGCTAGTGGTATATTTTATAAAACAAAAAAATAAATAAAACAAAAGAAACTACAAAAAACAGAAACAAACAAAAAAAGGGAAAGAAGAGAAAGGCCCCCACTGGGCTTCGGCCCAGCAGGCCGGCCCACTCGGCCACAGGCCCAGGCCGCCCCCCCACTACCCCTCCTTATCCACTCCCCCTGTAACCCTAACCACCCACACCCCCACTCGCTCCCTCCCCCTCCCCCCAATCCAGTTCTGGATCGGGATCGGGCCAACGCCCTGCGCCCCCCCACGACGCTGCCGCCCCGTCCCCATCGCCAATCCCGCTGCCCGCCGTCGCCGTGGACCGCTTCACCATCGCCACCCGCCTTCGTAGACCATCACCGCCGCACGAGGACCCGAAGCCGCCTGACGCTGCCCCGCCGTCGCCGCGTCCCCGTCCTCCTCCCCACCGGACTGCGCCCGCCTTCCCCGACGCCGCGACGATGCCTCGTCCCCGTCCTCCTCCTCGACGAGCTCCATCGAGCCTCGTCGCCCCGTGCCCCTGCAACGCTGGTGAGGCCATCGGCCTCCGCCCCCCTCTTCTCCCGCTGTCTAATCTCGCGTCCGCGCCGCCGTGCCCGTCTGCCCTTGCTCGCACGCATGCTCGCGCTCCCCACGCCTGGTGCCGCGTCCCCCTTCCCCGTGCCTCGGCCCCCGCATGCCTGTGCTTGCCGGCGTGCGCCCGCTGCTCCCTGCGACGCCCGCCTCCCTGCCGCTCGCAGCCATGCCCGCAGCCCCCCCCACTGCCGCGCCGCCTGGCCTTGCCGTTCCGCCTCGCCGGGCCTCGCCGCTCACCGTTCTCGCCCGCGCCGGCCGGCTGCACCGGCCGCGCCGAGCAGACCCCGCTCCGGCCTCACCTTGCTACCAGGCGGGCTGCGGCTTCGCCCGCACCCGCATGCCCGCACGTCCCGACCACCGAGCCCCCCTGCCCGCCATCGCTCCGGCCACCGCTGCCCTTGCGCCCGCTCGCCGCCGGTCGGTTTTGCCCGCCCCTGGGCATGCGCCCGTTCGGGGTATGCCCGCAACCAGCGCCCAAAACCGCTAGGCCTCTGGGCCATTGACACGGGGGCCCCACCCCACAGAACGTTTTTTTAAGAGAGAAAATAATTAAGATAAAAACAATTAATTTAATTAATTAATTAAATTAACTTAATTAATCCTGCTTAATTAACCTAATTAGCTAATTAACTTAATTAACTATCCTTAATTACCTAAAACAGTCAATGACATGCGGGACCCACGCGCCAGTTTGACCAAGTCAACTGACTGTTGACTGCTGATGTCACCCTGATGTCATGCTGACATCATAATGGCATTTCCTAATTAAATTAATTCTGATAATTCTAAAAATGAATTAAAACTTTGAAAATTAATATAAAATAAACCGTAGCTCGGATGAAAAAACTTTGTACATGGAAGTTGCTCAAAACGACGAGATGAATCCGGATACGTAGCCCGTTCGTCTGCCACGCGTCCCTAGCATAGTGAACCTGCAACATTTCACCTCCGGTTCATCTGTCCAGAAACACGGAACACCGGGGATACTTTCCCGGATGTTTCCCCCCTTCACCGGTATCACCTCATACCGCGTTAGAACACGTCTAGCTGTGCTTGTTGTCCTGTTATGCACTTGCTTGCTATGTATTTACTGTTTCTTCCCCCTCTTCTCTCCGGTAGACCCAAAGACGATGCTGATGCCCCTGTGGTCGACTACGTCACCAACGACCCCTCCTTCTTGTCTGAGCAACCAGGCAAGCCCCCCTTTGATCACCAGATATCGCCTACTCTTCTCTATACTGCTTGCATTAGAGTAGTGTAGCATGTTACTGCTTTCCGTTATTCCTATCCTGATGCATAGCCTGTCCTTGCTACTACTGTTGTTACCATTACATGCTATCCTACTGCTTAGTATAGGATGCTAGTGTTCCATCAGTGGCCCTACACTCTTGTCCGTCTGCCATGCTATACCACTGGGCCGTGATCACTTCGGGAGGTGATCACGGGCATATACTATATACATTGCACTGTTACATTACCTGTGATACTATTCGGAGATGGGGGCTGAAGGGGCAGGTGGCTCCATCCCGGTAGAGGTGGGCCTGGGTTCCCGACGGCCCCCGACTGTTACTTTGTGGCGGAGCGACAGGGCAGGTTGAGACCACCTAGGAGAGAGGTGGGCCTGGCCCTGGTCGGCGTTCGCGGATACTTAACACGTTTAACGAGATCTTGGTATTTGATCTGAGTCTGGCTACTGGCCTATACGCACTAACCATCTACGCGGGGACAGTTATGGGCACTCGACGTCGTGGTATCAGCCGAAGCCTTCGTGACGTCAGCGACTGAGTGGCGCGCGCCGGGTTGGACCGCGTAATGCAAATTCCTTTGTAATGGAGGTTGCTAGGTCTGCTCACCGGCCGCGTACGCAACGTGCAGGTGTGCAATGGGCGATGGGCCCAGACCCCTACGCCATAGGATTTAGACCGGCGTGCTGACCTCTCTATTGTGCCTAGGTGGGGCTGCGACGTGTTGATCTTACGAGGCCGGGCATGACCCAGGAAAGTGTGTCCGGCCAAATGGGATCGAGCGTGTTGGATTATGTGGTGCACCCCTGCAGGGAAGTTAATCTATTCGAATAGCCGTGATCTTCGGTAACAGGATGACTTGGAGTTGTACCTTGACCTTATGACAACTAGAACCGGATACTTAATAAAATACACCCTTCAAAGTGCCAGATACAACCGGTGGTCGCTCTCTCACAGGGCGACGAGGGGAGGATCATCGGTTAGGATTATGCTATGCGATGCTACTTGGAGGACTTCAGTCTACTCTCTTCTACATGCTGCAAGACGGAGGCTGCCAGAAGCGTAGTCTTCGACAGGACTAGCTATCCCCCTCTTATTCCGGCATTCTGCAGTTCAGTCCACATATGATACCCTTATTCCATTTGATACCCATGCATATGTAGTGTAGCTCCTTGCTTGCGAGTACTTTGGATGAGTACTCACGGTTGCTTTCTCCCTCTTTTCCCCTATCCCTTCTACCTGGTTGTCGCAACCAGATGTTGGAGGCTAGGAGCCAGACGCCACCTTCGACGACGACTCCTACTACACCGGAGGTGCCTACTACTACGTGCTGCCCGCCGACGATGACCAGGAGTAGTTTAGGAGGATCCCAGGCAGGAGGCCTGCGC
The DNA here is from genome assembly GCF_003073215.2 of Triticum urartu. Taxonomy (NCBI): domain Eukaryota; kingdom Viridiplantae; phylum Streptophyta; class Magnoliopsida; order Poales; family Poaceae; genus Triticum; species Triticum urartu. The sequence goes on along the minus strand of NC_053022.1, from coordinate 314,504,118 downwards.
CTCTTTCGATCTGTATCCCAGTTTGTGCTAGCCTTCTTAAGGCAAACTTGTTTAACTTATGTCTGTACTCAGATATTGTTGCTTCCGCTGACTCGTCTATGATCGAGCTCTTGTATTCGAGCCCTCGAGGCCCCTGGCTTGTAATATGATGCTTGTATGACTTATTTTATTTGTAGAGTTGTGTTGTGATATCTTCCCATGAGTCCCTGATCTTGATCGTACACATTTGCGTGCATGATTAGTGGACGATTGAATCGGGGGCGTCACAAGTTGGTATCAGAGCCGACTGCCTGTTGGAATCCCCTTCCACACTCATTGGCCGAAGTTGAGTCTAGACATTACAAAAACTTTTACTAACATGGCTGTGTGCCTTACGGGCCCACATCGCCATATGGGTGGTATTAGAATCTTTTACTCCTCGATCCTTACTCTGGGATTCTGACTCTCTCCTACTCGGGTTAAATGATTTTACTAAACCTGACTCTAGGTTCTCGTAACTACTTTCTCCCAGAGAGCCCCTTATCACAGATGATCGCATGCTGCACCAGAAGATTCCGAAGATACTCTCCAATGTTCTCTTGAGACTTTGTGCCTACCGCCTTGCAGTTCTTTGCCGCCTGAATGTCCCTATGGATAAATTCTCGCACCTACCGAGTATCCGCTCATCGCCAGTTGCTTATGTGTTTCACTAAGGTCTTCGAAATAATATTCGATCTTCCGAAAATCCTTAGCAGCTTAACGCCCTTGAAATTCTTGCTTGCTTGCATTATGGTTAATCCCATAAGTCTCGTAATCATTATTGGCATCCCTTGTCATTGTCATTTTGGGTCTTTGATCCAATATGGTTGTGAATGCTTGCAATCCTCAGGATTTATCCTTTCGGCTCAAACATCATTTTAAACATGAGCTGGTTCTCGACCAATCGGATTGCCATCGATTGTACCCTAAGCATACGTAACTTATCCATCCTTAATCAAAGTGTTTGCTTCTGATCCCTTGGTCGGAGATCATAATTCTTTTGCATTTGAGCTTTGAATTAGTCAATTGTTTCTATAGTCTGATCTCCTTGCATTGTTTCTTCCTCTGGTTGAGTACCGATGCTCACATCAGATCCTTTGAGGACCACCGGATCCTTTGTTGGATTTTATCCGATAGCGTCCTTCATATTCAATCCCTTTGGAAGTTCTTTCTCCATTGGTAAATCATATCCTGTGATTGACCAACCATGCTCTGCTTTCGACCTTGTGGTATTTACTATTGAAGCTTGTGGTATATGTTTCCACGATACCCTGACGGGTTGAACCTATGCCTTCCTTAATATGTGTGAACTCGAAAGTTTTCATGAGTCATACTCTTCTGGTGTTTTGCTAGATAAATTCTCAACACTACAACTTCTTCGAAAGTGAGAGGTGAATGGAAGGTTATACATTGAAGAAGTGGGAGTCGACCTTGAACTTTGTGTTCATGCCCATGGACACGATGTAGATCTTATCGCTAAAGCTTCTCTTAAATTAAATTATTCCTTTGGTATAAGTTCATCTTATATCTGGGATCTGACCTTTTGCAATCGTGGTTCCGACCATGTTCTCCTTTAAATACCATTTCGCGTGCAAGTTTAAGTGCTTGTCTTTTGCAGAGCAATACCCCAGTCCAACCTCTACTTTGACCTGTCATCGAGTATTACCCCCTCTGGTATCTCGAGATTATCACGGAACTGCATAACTTCTTATGAGTTCTTCTTCAAGTATTATTTGACTTTCGCTGCATCATCATTTGACTTGATGTCATCGCCAACCGATTGCATCTTCATGAAATTTCTCGACAAATGTGTCGTGGTCATCATCAACATCCTGAGCTCTTCCAAGATATATATCGAATTCTTGATGAGAAATACCATCCTCGCCCCTCAATGGTTTGTGCTATCACCGACCACTTTATTGCCTTCCGTTCAACACAAACTTATTCGTGTTTTGTGTTATACCTTGAGATCCTCGCTATCCAGCATTTGTTCTTCTTTACCTTGGAATGTTACCACCTTTTATGTCAAGAATGTCGTGGTAATTTTACCACCTCTTGAGAATTCTTGATATAGTAATAACTCTCGCCTTTTGCATTCATTTCTTGGTCTCCGTGTTGTTTCTAACCGAAATACCGACAAATGGTCTGTGATGTGCAAATTCTAAACTTCTAGCAACCCTATTGATTTGAAGTTATTGCTCTACAGTTTCATTCTTAGACTATTGATTATTGAATCACCATTCCGACGTTGGTCGTGCAACCCAGCCCATATTTCGGGTGCACCCTTCTATCATTGTTCAGTTGTGTATGTTTCCCTCGAGCATACATCATTATATCATTTGATCCGACAAATGATATCCTTGTTCACATAATTGTGGAAATCAATCCTTCGGAAATCTCGATGATTTGTTGCTGAGCCTATCAGCCAACTCCTCATCCTCTCATTGGTTTACTGATGAACTCTTGTTTCAGAGCTCACTTCCATAGATCATTTCTGAGAATCTCACAATGTCATCTCGTCAAATTGTGTTGCACCTTTTCTTCTCAGGCATCCTGAGTCTGAGGCATCCTGGCACCAATCAGATCTGAATCTCTATCAGATATGATGGTTGGAACATATTTCCAAAGACTTATAACATTGGTCCTTATATGACCCAGTAAGGTGATGTCATTCCTAGGACACCTGGCCGGAGGACATATTGTTATCAGTTTCCTATTTGGTAAGGTTAACCATTCTTCCATGAGGAAATTGTAAGACTTATTCTATAAGTTGTTCCTGATGGATCCTTTGTGTATCGATAGCCTGACCTTTACCTGTTGGCCATGTCAAAGCTATCTCGAAGCATGTCTATGGTACTCCAATTTTCAACAAGAACTTTTGAAGCACCATGCTAAATGTTTCTTGTTGAAATTACCCAAACACCGTTGTCTGGGTAATGTCATGAAATTTCTCTCCTCTTATCTAAAGGGTTTTCTACTTTATATCCTGTCTTGGATATCATCCTCTGCTTGACTTTGGGAAGGATATACCCCTGATATATGTGTTTAAACACATTTTCCTTTCCGTTGTTTTGTTCAAACTTTCTTATAATCTACTTAACTGAGCAGTGGTAATTCCCTGCTTAGGTAAGCACCTCGTGGTACAACTCTGCCTGTAAGACCCTATTACTATAATTGATGACATTTCGGTAGCCATCGATGGACGAGAACTTTGCCCAATGGTCCGCCTCGTTCAACGAGCAGGAAAATGGTTCTCGTCGTCCCTCGCCCTTGGTACCGACATTGTTGCCAACATAAATGATAGGCTACCCTCTGACATGTCTTGCTATCACGACCGTGCAAAATATCAACGCTTTTCCTACTTTTAACCACATGGTGGGCCCATAACCCACAGTTACACAGGATCGAAACCTGACCCTCCTATACACCCCCGGTTTCCAAATTTAATTCCTCGCACTTGGCCTCGTATGTGATTCACGAGTTCCGAGAAATCATCAATTCTGGTATCAGACACAATACTTATTCCCATTGCTTTGAACCCCATTTCACGCCCTGTTTCAGGCATCAAGCGATTGCATGCCCGCTCGAAACTTCCCATGTTACCTCCTTACCTTGCTCTCGATATTTTCGTAAATTTCAATTCGAGGGTTACTTTTCGCCACGTTCCCTAATGATTATCTACCGGATAAGCAACCATGCAGAATTCCATTCTTCTGGTATACCCATCCTTTACTCCTCTGTAAGTACGACGGAGTTCCCAAAGGAAGGACGACAGCTTTCTCATGATGCATGGGTGTAGATAAATTAAGACATCAACGCTATGGATCAACCTCTTCAAGAAGGGCAACCAAGACCGAGAAGACACGTTAGAATTTCGTAACCAGAACTTCCCCCTACTCCCCTCTTAAATCTCGGGACGAGATTTCTTGTAGTGGAGGAGAATTGTGACGCCCGGATAATCAAGCTACAGTAACCTCTGCTAATGATGCCACGTCACCACTCTTACTGTTGTAAATCTCACGATGGTTCAATCCCGTTCGAATTCAAAAATTCAAAATCAGGTCAAACGGTAAAGTTTTCAAACATTAAAATTAAAATGTTCTAGAGGTGGCAAATAATGCTTAGGTAATTATGGTGGAGGATCACATTTTTATAAAATAATTAAAAGCACTAAACTAAATAAAACAGTGGCTTATACAAATAATTAGATGCATTTTATAAATATTAAAACATTAAACTATTTTATTAGGTATGAGAAATTAATGTGGCAATAGAGTATTTATAAATACTAATTTAGGGGCTAGTGGTATATTTTATAAAACTAAAAATAAATAAAACAAAAGAAACTACAAAAAACAGAAACAAACAAAAAAAAAGGGAAAGAGAGAAAGGCCCCCACTTGGCTTCGGCCCAGCAGGCCGGCCCACTCGGCCACAGGCCCAGGCCGCCCTCCCACTACCCCCTCCTTATCCACTCCCCCTGTAACCCTAACCACCCACACCCCCACTCGCTCCCTCCCCCTCCCCCCGATCCAGTTCTGGATCGGGATCGGGCCGACGCCCTGCGCCCCCCCACGACGCTGCCGCCCCGTCCCCATCGCCAATCCCGCCGCCCGCCGTCGCCGTGGACCGCTTCACCATCGCCACCCGCCTTCGTAGACCATCACCGCCGCACGAGGACCCGAAGCCGCCTGACGCTGCCCCGCCGTCGCCGCGTCCCCGTCCTCCTCCCCACCGGACTGAGCCCGCCTCCCCGACGCCGCGACGATGCCTCGTCCCCGTCCTCCTCCTCGACGAGCTCCATCGAGCCTCGTCGCCCCGTGCCCCTGCAACGCTGGTGAGGCCATCGGCCTCCGCCCCCCTCTTCTCCCCATGTCTAATCTCGCGTCCGCGCCGCCGTGCCCGTCTGCCCTTGCTCGCACGCATGCTCGCGCTCCCCACGCCTGGTGCCGCGTCCCCCTTCCCCGTGCCTCGGCCCCCGCATGCCTGTGCTTGCCGGCGTGCGCCCGCTGCTCCCTGCGACGCCCGCCTCCCTGCCGCTCGCAGCCATGCCCGCAGCCCCCCCCACTGCCGCGCCGCCTGGCCTTGCCGTTCCGCCTCGCCGGGCCTCGCCGCTCACCGTTCTCGCCCGCGCCGGCCGGCTGCACCGGCCGCGCCGAGCAGACCCCGCTCCGGCCTCACCTTGCTACCAGGCGGGCTGCGGCTTCGCCCGCACCCGCATGCCCGCACGTCCCGACCACCGAGCCCCCCTGCCCGCCATCGCTCCGGCCACCGCTGCCCTTGCGCCCGCTCGCCGCCGGTCGGTTTTGCCCGCCCCTGGGCATGCGCCCGTTCGGGGTATGCCCGCAACCAGCGCCCAAAACCGCTAGGCCTCTGGGCCATTGACACGGGGGCCCCACCCCACAGAATGTTTTTTTAAGAGAGAAAATAATTAAGATAAAAACAATTAATTTAATTAATTAATTAAATTAACTTAATTAATCCTGCTTAATTAACCTAATTAGCTAATTAACTTAATTAACTATCCTTAATTACCTAAAACAGTCAATGACATGCGGGACCCACGCGCCAGTTTGACCAAGTCAACTGACTGTTGACTGCTGATGTCACCCTGATGTCATGCTGACATCATAATGGCATTTCCTAATTAAATTAATTCTGATAATTCTAAAAATGAATTAAAACTTTGAAAATTAATATAAAATAAACTGTAGCTCGGATGAAAAAACTTTGTACATGGAAGTTGCTCAGAACGACGAGATGAATCCGGATACGCAGCCCGTTCGTCTGCCACGCGTCCCTAGCATAGTGAACCTGCAACATTTCACCTCCGGTTCATCTGTCCAGAAACACGAAACACCGGGGATACTTTCCCGGATGTTTCCCCCCTTCACCGGTATCACCTCATACCGCGTTAGAACACGTCTAGCTGTGCTTGTTGTCCTGTTATGCACTTGCTTGCTATGTATTTACTGTTTCTTCCCCCTCTTCTCTCCGGTAGACCCAAAGACGATGCTGATGCCCCTGTGGTCGACTACGTCACCAACGACCCCTCCTTCTTGTCTGAGCAACCAGGCAAGCCCCCCCTTTGATCACCAGATATCGCCTACTCTTCTCTATACTGCTTGCATTAGAGTAGTGTAGCATGTTACTGCTTTCCGTTATTCCTATCCTGATGCATAGCCTGTCCTTGCTACTACTGTTGTTACCATTACCTGCTATCCTACTGCTTAGTATAGGATGCTAGTGTTCCATCAGTGGCCCTACACTCTTGTCCGTCTGCCATGCTATACGACTGGGCCGTGATCACTTCGGGAGGTGATCACGGGCATATACTATATACATTGCACTGTTACATTACCTGTGATACTATTCGGAGATGGGGGCTGAAGGGGCAGGTGGCTCCATCCCGGTAGAGGTGGGCCTGGGTTCCCGACGGCCCCCGACTGTTACTTTGTGGCGGAGCGACAGGGCAGGTTGAGACCACCTAGGAGAGAGGTGGGCCTGGCCCTGGTCGGCGTTCGCGGATACTTAACACGTTTAACGAGATCTTGGTATTTGATCTGAGTCTGGCTACTGGCCTATACGCACTAACCATCTACGCGGGGACAGTTATGGGCACTCGACGTCGTGGTATCAGCCGAAGCCTTCGTGACGTCAGCGACTGAGTGGCGCGCGCCGGGTTGGACCGCGTAATGCAAATTCCTTTGTAATGGAGGTTGCTAGGTCTGCTCACCGGCCGCGTACGCAACGTGCAGGTGTGCAATGGGCGATGGGCCCAGACCCCTACGCCATAGGATTTAGACCGGCGTGCTGACCTCTCTATTGTGCCTAGGTGGGGCTGCGACGTGTTGATCTTACGAGGCCGGGCATGACCCAGGAAAGTGTGTCCGGCCAAATGGGATCGAGCGTGTTGGATTATGTGGTGCACCCCTGCAGGGAAGTTAATCTATTCGAATAGCCGTGATCTTCGGTAACAGGATGACTTGGAGTTGTACCTTGACCTTATGACAACTAGAACCGGATACTTAATAAAATACACCCTTCAAAGTGCCAGATACAACCGGTGGTCGCTCTCTCACAGGGCGACGAGGGGAGGATCATCGGTTAGGATTATGCTATGCGATGCTACTTGGAGGACTTCAGTCTACTCTCTTCTACATGCTGCAAGACGGAGGCTGCCAGAAGCGTAGTCTTCGACAGGACTAGCTATCCCCCTCTTATTCCGGCATTCTGCAGTTCAGTCCACATATGATACCCTTATTCCATTTGATACCCATGCATATGTAGTGTAGCTCCTTGCTTGCGAGTACTTTGGATGAGTACTCACGGTTGCTTTCTTCCCCTTTTCCCCCTTTCCTTTCATTTTTGGTTGTCGCAACCAGATGTTCGAGCCCAGGAGCCAGACGCCACCTTCGACGACGACTCCTACTACACCGGAGGTGCCTACTACTACGTGCTGCCCGCTGACGACGACAAGGAGTAGTTTAGGAGGATCCCAGGCAGGAGGCCTGCGCCTCTTTCGATCTGTATCCCAGTTTGTGCTAGCCTTCTTAAGGCAAACTTGTTTAACTTATGTCTGTACTCAGGTATTGTTGCTTCCGCTGACTCGTCTATGATCGAGCTCTTGTATTCGAGCCCTCGAGGCCCCTGGCTTGTAATATGATGCTTGTATGACTTATTTTATTTGTAGAGTTGTGTTGTGATATCTTCCCGTGAGTCCCTGATCTTGATCGTACACATTTGCATGCATGATTAGTGTACGATTGAATCGGGGGCGTCACAGCAACCATGGAAGAATTGAAGATGGTGTAATACAATGCTGAAGCTTGCGATATCCTCTTCAATGGATTGTGCCTGAAAGAATTCAACAAAATCTGCCGTCTTGAGGATGCAAAGGAAATTTGGGATACTTTGATTGATATGCACGAAGGTACCGAGTCCATCAAGGAATCCAAATCAGATGTGCTTCAAAGTCAACTTGACAAGTTCAAAATGAAGGATGGTGAAGGTGTCATTGAAATGTACTCTAGGCTTGCTCTTATCACAAATGAGATTCTCGGCTTAGGAAGTGAAGAGATGACCGATAGATTCATCATCAAGAAGATCCTAAGAGCATTGGATGGAAAATATGATACCGTGTGCACTTTGATCCAAATGATGCCCAATTACAAAGATATCAAGCCAACAGAATTCATTGGTAGAATTGGCACTCCTGAGATGTCAGTCAAGGATAAAGAAGAGCTTCACAACAAGTCTAGTGGTGCTTACAAAGCTTCATGTGATGCTCCTACACCATCAAGTGAGAAATAAATCTTCAATGAGGAATTGAGCCTAATGGTGAAGAACTTCAACAAGTTCTACAAGAGTAGAAGCAAAGAAAGAAGTTCCAAGTCAAGGTCCTACAATGGCAAAAGATTTTCTAGTCGTGATCACAATTGCTACAATTATGGAAGACCCGGACACTACTCTAGTGAGTGTATGGCTCCCTACAAAAGAAGAGAAGACTCACCTAAAAGGAGAAGCAAAAGAGAAGAATCACCACCAAGAGAAAGGAGGAGTAGAGATGATCATTATGAACGAAGACCCTCTCACAGAAGCAAGGATTCAGAAAGGAAGGACAAGCCATCAAAGAGCTACACAAGACAAAGACATCAAGCTCATGTTGGTGAATGGGTATCCAGTTCCGACTCCGACAACTACTCCGAGAGAAGCTATCACTCCGACTCTGAATATACTCAATATGGAGGTGTTGCCGGTCTTGCACTTATGTCATCCAACTCCTACGACATATTTGGTTCACCCAATGAAGGGGTTGAAGATACTTCATGGCTAAAGGCCCCAAGGTATCACACCCCGAGTATGTTGATTTCAATAGTGATGAAGATGATTTTCTAGGTGATGATGATTTACTTGTTGACAACTCTAGTGATGAAAACTATGATAAAATTGCTATTAATCATTCTAATCAAGACAAAGAATGATGATGATAAGAAGGAGATTGAGCGTCTAAATAAATAACTAAACACTCTTAAGTTAGCTCATGAAACTACCTTAGAGGATCATCGAGAGCTTTTAAAGACTCGTGAGAAGCTATGCTTTGAAAAGCTCAATATAGAGCAAGAGCATGGGTTCTTAAAAGAAATCAATGATGATCTTCGTAAGAAAGATTAATCTTACATCGCCAAGCGTTTACTCTTGTCTACTTACATGCCACAAGTAAAATCTAGCAACAAGAGCAAGAAAGATTCTTCCTCTAGTAGTAACAATAATCATGCTAAATCCAATGGTGTTGCTTCTAGTAGTTTTATTGATTCAACTAATGATTCTCTTAGCCAAGTTACACTTGATCAAGAAAATGGCTTATTGAAGGGAATTATAGAGAAAGGTGTTTACAAGAGCCTTGTCGGAAGTAAGCAATTTGAGGAAATTGTACGCAAGCAAGGAAGGCACCGGAAGAATCAAGGTATTGGTTTTGAACGCAAGTTCAATGCCAAACACTACGAAAAAACACTTCCGTGATGATACGTGTTTGTCACAGTAGGTCACGTTTTCTGTCATGCATGTACATCCATGACAAATTTATGACAGAATCAAGATAGTCATACCTGTGCTGTCATAGAAGTGTTCCATGACATTACCAAAATTATCATCATGGAAGTGTCCACTTCCATGGTGATAAATCGTGCGTCATGGAAGTGCTTTCGTCAAGGGTGACCGACACATGGCATCCACTGAAACGGGTCGCCGTTAAGCTATCGGGTCCGATTTTGGATCCGATAACCCATTAACAGCCTGGACCAATGAGGATTTTCCACATGTAAATTTGTCATTGGCCGGAGGAAACACGTGTTGGCTCACCGTCGGGACAGATGTCATCCATTCATTGGACAGGAGGCGCCTATGATAGGTCGACACGTGGCACGGCCCAACAGAGACCCATTCCGGTGAAAAGGCTGGCCTGTTTGACTTGGTCAAAAGGTAATGGGCTGGCCCACGGAAAGCCTGTTCCTATATAGCCCATTTATGACCCGCTAACTCACGGCCCGTTACGGCCTATCGGAATTAAGCCTAGTAGCTTCATCTGGGCCGTCCAATATGATTCCAGCCTGTTGTAACTTCCGACCCATGTATGGCCCATGATGTCTTTTGGCCCATACGAGGCCATTTGTAACTCTTGGCCCATTAACGGCCCGTAGTGAATCTGGCCGGCAATGAACAATGTATCGCTTCATACCCACTAACGGCCCATTATTCCATTGGCCCGTTTCCAACCCGTGTTATCTTTCGGCCTTCTTAGGTCCCATTTATTCTTGGGATTATTTCTAGCATTCGGTTACTTACGACCCGTTACTGGCCTTTTCTGCTTGTGGGCCAAATTCAGCCCGTGGTTACAATCGGCCCGTTTACGGCCCGTTAATCCGTTGGGCCGTTTTCATAGCGTCAGCAAATACGACCGATTAATGACGGCCCATTATTGTCGGCCCATGAACGGACGATTCCAAATCTGGCCCGTTTACGACCCATAATGCGGTCTGTTATTGGCCCATGTTTGGCTGATCGATCATACGGCCCGTATAAGGCCCATTGATGCTACGTCCCGTAGAAGGCCCATTGTTTATACGTCCCTTACAAGGCCAATTGTTTCTACGGCTCGTAGGAGGCCATGGTAACTACAGTAAATATGTAGCCCATGGTTATTGTGGCCTAGTTTTAAAAAATAGGTTATTGCGGCCAAACCGTGGAAAAAGAACTGCACTTACTACAAGCAAACAAATAAACAAGACAACAAGGAAGTAAATAAGCAAGCAACTTACACTAGGCTATCACGGGTATTACACATATTACATCCACTGGGCATCAAAGTTCGCCACCAGTGCAAATATAGGGAACAAAGTAGCATATCATATACACTGGTTGTGAAAGTTGCGACCAGTGCAAATAAACGCCGCAACAACACAAGTCCAGAACTGAAACCACTTCAGAAGATCTCAAGAAACAATATCCTGGGTACCCATAATGCTGGCAAGATGCTTAGTAAGCTCATTAACTTTCTCTTGTTTGGCGCTTAAATCCTCCAGCACTTGCTGTTGCAGTAGAAAGTATGCATCTGAATTCTGCGGGGCTTGCTCGGTCCTTCCGCTTCCTGTCGCAGCACATCTGATCGATGTCTTTCAACTTGAAATTAAGACTCAAGAAGACGAACTGATTCAGGAAGCTAGTTCGAAGAGCTTGTGCCAGCAGTTGTGGCCAGTAACTCGAACACTACATGAAGACATGACTTTTGGGTTCTCTCACTGTCGTCAAGATAGTTTTTATTAGCTATCTTGGAGACCAACAGGGATGTCTCACTATCTTGAACCTTATCTGCATAACGGGGTACTGTTAATTTTGTCCGTATTCTAAAAGAGAAACAAGCAGACACATCACAGGTTTACCATGTTGTATATGAAACTCATTTTGGTAAATCAGCTCAGTAGTAAAGTGGACAGGATAACATCATGAAACAAACATATATCTATGTACCACAGTCACTTTATGGTCTATATCATTATAGTTTTTGTTGCCAAATCAAGATAGAGACACAATTCTAATAATATTTGTTCAAGACAAAGCAGAATAGGCATAATATAAGTGTGGGAAACTATGGAGTGATAACTCACAAGTATAGGGGATCGCAACAATTTTCGAGGGTAGAGTATTTAACCAAAATTTATTGATTCTACACAAGGGGAGCCAAAGAATATTCTCAAGCATTAGCAGCAAAGTATTTAGTAGTAAAGTAATATGATAGTAGTAGTAATGGTAGCAAAAGTAACATTATTGGTTTTATAGTGATTGTAACAGTAGCAACAGAAAAGTAAATAAGCGAAGAACAATATGTGAAAAGCTCGTAGGCAATGGATCAGTGATGGATAATTATGTCGGATGCGATTCCTCATGCAATAGTTATAACATATGGTAACACATAACTAGCTCCAGTTCATCAATGTAATGTAGGCATGTATTCCGAATATAGTCATACATGCTTATGGAAAAGAACTTGCATGACATGTTTTGTCCTACCCTCCCGTGGCAGCGGGGTCCTATTGAAAACTAAGGGATATTAAGGCCTCCTTTTAATAGAGTACCGGACCAAAGCATTAACACTTAGTGCATACATGAACTCCTCAAACTACGGTCATCACCGGTAAGTATCCCGATTATTGCCACTTCGGGGTTAACGGATCATAACACATAATAGGTGACTATAGACTTGCAAGATAGGATCAAGAACTCACATATATTCATGAAAAAATAATAGGTTCAGATCTGAAATCATGGCACTCGGGCTCTAGTGATAAGCATTAAGCATAGAAAAGTCATAACAACATCAATCTCAGAACATAGTGGATACTAGGGATCAAACCCTAACAAAACTAACTCGATTACATGATAAATATCATGCAACCCATCACCATCCAGTAAGCCTGTAACACCCACAATGCGGCTATATCTCCCACGTGTTGGGGCACGACTTAGAGGCATAGCCGCATGGTAGGTTTGTCGCAAGAGGGGTAATCTTCACACAATCCCATGTACTGAATAAGAATGGGATAAAGAGTTGGCTTACAATCGCCACTTCACACAAATACAAGTTATACATACATCATCCAGAATACAATCAAGGTCCGACTACGGAACCAAAGTAAAGGAAGACAACCCCAAATGCTAGATCCCCGATCGTCCCAACTGGGCTCCACTACTGATGAATAGGAAACGAAACAGAACAACGATCAAGATCTTCATCGAGCTCCCACTTGAGCTCGTGTTGCATCACCTGCACTGGTATCATCGGCACCTTCAACTGTTTGGAAGTATCTGTGAGCCACGAGGACTCAGCAGTCTCACACCCGCCAGATCAATACTATTTAAGCTTATGGGTAGGAAAGGGTAGTGAGGTGGAGCTGCAGCAAGCACTAGCATATATGGTGGCTAACATACGCAAATAAGAGCGAGAAGAGAAGCAACGCAACGGTCGAGAAGCTAGAAGTGATCAAGAAGTGATCCTGAAACTATTTACGCACAAACATAACATAAGAACCGTGTTCACTTCCCGGACTCCGCCGAGAAGAGACCATCACGGCTACACACACGGTTGATGCATTTTAATTAAGTTAAGTGTCAAGTTCCCTACAATCAGATATAACAAATTCCCATCTGCCCATAACCGCAGTCACGACTTTCGAAAGTTCAAACCCTGCAGGGGTGTCCCAACTTAGCCCATCACAAGCTCTCACGGTCAATGTAGGATATTCCTTCTCCCAGGAAGACCCAATTAGACTCGGAATTCCGGTTACAAGACATTTCGACAATGGTAAAACAATACCAGCAAAGCCTCCCGGATGTGCCGACAAATCCCGATAGGAGCTGCACATATCTCGTTCTCAGGGAACACCGGATGAGCCAGATGTCGGGTTGGCATAGACCCTGGTTGCCCAGGAGGCGCCGGACATTGCTCAGGTTGGACCAACACTTAGAGAAGCACTAGCCGGGGGAGGGGGGGGGGTTAAAATAAAGATGACCCTCAGGAGCGCGACTCCCAAGGGAAAAGTAGGTGGTGGTGAGGCAAATGGTAAAACCAAGGTTGGGCTTTGCTGGAGGAGTTTTATTCAAAGCGAACTGTCAAGGGGTCCCCATAACACCCAACCGTGTAAGGAACACAAAATCAAGGAACATAACATCGGTATGACGGAAACTAGGGCGGCAAGAGTGGAACAAAACACCAGGCATAAGGCCGAGCCTTCCACCCTTTACCAAGTATATATGTGCATTAAATTAAATAAGATATAATAATGATATCCCAACAATATCCATGCTCCAACATGGAACAAACTTCATCTTCACCTGCAACTAGCAACGCTATAAGAGGGGATGAGCAAAAGCGGTAACATAGCCAAACAACGGTTTGCTAGGAAAGTGGGTTAGAGGCTTGACATGGCAATATGGGAGGCATGATATAGCAAGTGGTAGGTAGCGCGACATAGCAATAGAGCGATCAACTAGCAAGCAAAGATAGAAGTGATTTCGAGGGTATGGTCATCTTGCCTGAGATCCCGCAAGGAAGAAGAACAAGTCCATGAAGAAGACAAACGGACGTAGTCGAACGGATCCTCATAAACGCGACATTATCGGAACTAACCCGAAGAAGCAACACCGGAAAGAAGCAAACAACATGGTAAACAACCATCACATAATCATGGCATGATGCACAATCAAGTATGATGCATGTCCGGTTTAAAGAGGCATGGCATGGAAAAGTGCACAAGCAAAACTACAAGTTAAGTGGAGCTCAATATGCAACGAGTTGCATATTGACGAAACACCACAACAATTATTTAGTTCTCTCCCGTTTAAGTACTCAACAAAATTATATGTTGGTTAGCATGGCAAGATGTGAAACATAATTAAACTAACCACCTAGTCAAGTTTAAATGAGGCCGGAAATAACAAACAACAATTCCGGAAAATCCTCATGTGCATATTTTTAGGTTTGGTACTGTTCTGCCCTAAACCATATTTTAGAGTTATTAAACATGAAAGATGAGTGCACCATGTTAAACTAGGCATTTTCTACCCCATTTACATATAAAGTTTATTTAAATCCGAGCTACGGTTATTTAGTTATGAAATAAAGCATTTTAACATGGCAATTAAGCAAAATATAAGCAAACATCATTTTAAACATAGATGGAAGTTGCAAATTATTAATCCACACAAAATTCAAAGCAAGTTGCATATATAATTTATTTAGATCCGATGAACGGTTGGTGAGTTATGATATGAAAGATGTGCAAGGGTGTTTCTGTAAAACCGTAAACTCTGGAAAATTGTGAAAATCACAGCAGCAGGAAAAAAACCTTATTGGCCGATTCTGACTAGCCCAATAGTGGAAGGGGGAGGCGCAGCGGTGGCTCACCATGGGCTTGGCCCATGAGTTGGAGGGGAAGCAGGCCGGGGCGCTGCTGGGCCTCAGCGCTGGATGGGGCCCACGCGGGTAAAGGAGGCCGGCTCGGTCGCTCTGGATCGAGACGAGCAGGGCAGCGGTCACGGGAAAACGGGAGGTGGCATGTCACGCCCTCGATGCGGCTATATCTCCCACGTGTCGAAGCACGACTTAGAGGCATAACCGCATTGAAAGCAATGTCGCAAGTGAGGTAATCTTCGCAAACAACCCATGTAATACAATAAGGGAAAAGAGATACATAGTTGACTTACAATCGCCACTTCACACAATTACATGAATAAAGCATTACATCAACCAAAAACAATCAAGGTCCGACTCCGGAACCAAAATAAAAGAAGAACCCCAAATGCGACAAAGGTCCCCGATCGACCCCAACTGGGCTCCACTACTGATCAACTAGAACGAAACAACACAAAGGACAAGATCTTCATCGAGCTCCTCCTTGAGCTTGGTTGCGTCATCTGCACGGACTCATCGGCACCTGCAAGCTGGTTTTGGTAATATCTGTGAGCCACGGGGACTCAGCAATCTCGCACCCTCGCGATCACGACTATTTAAGCTTATGGGTAAGGTAAAGGTATGAGGTGGAGCTGCAGCAAGCGACTAGCATATATGGTGGCTAACATACGCAAATGAGAGCGAGAAGAGAGGGCAAAGCACGGTCGATAAAAGTATGATCAAGAAGTGATCCTATAGCAACCTACGTCAAGCATAACTCCAACAACCGTGTTCACTTCCCGGACTCCGCCGGAAAGAGACCATCACGGTTACACACGCGGTTGATGTATTTTAATTAAGGTCAACTTCAGGTTTTCTACAACCGGACATTAACAAATTCCCATCTGCCCATAACCGCAGACACGGCTTTCGAAAGTTCAAATCCCTGCAGGGGTGTCCCAACTTAGCCCATCACAAGCTCTCACGGTCAACGAAGGAATAGAACTCCTCACGAGACATTCCGATCAGACTTGGTATCCCGGTACAACAAGACATTTCGACAGGGTAAAACTAAACCAGCAACACCGCCCGAATGTGCCGACAAATCCCGATAGGAGCTGCACATATCTCTTTCTCAGGGCACACTCGGATTGTCTTAGGTACGGGTAGGCCAGCCCAGAGTTGCCCCTGGTGGTCACCGGCAGCTGATAGGTTGGACCAATACTCAGAGGAGCACTGGCCCGGGGGGGGGGTTAAAATAATGATGACCCTTGAGTCTGCGAAACCCAAGGGAAAAAAGGCTAGGTGGCGAATGGTAAAACCAAAGTTGGGCATTGCTAGAAGAGCTTTACTTAAGGCGAACTGTCAAGGGGTTCCCATTATAGCCCAATCGCGTAAGGAACGCAAAATCCGGGAACATAACACCGATATGACGGGAACTAGGGCGGCAAGAGTGGAACAAAAGACCAGACATAAGGCCGAGCCTTCCACCCTTTACCAAGTATATAGATGCATTAATTAAATAAGATATATAGTGATATCCCAACAAGTAAACATGTTCCAACAAGGAACAACATCTCCATGTTCCAACAAGGAACAAACTTCAATCTTCACCTGCAACTAACAACGCTATAAGAGGGGCTGAGCAAAGCGGTAACATAGCCAATCAACGGTTTACTAGGACAAGGTGGGTTAGAGGCTTGGTTCAACAATATGGGATGCATGATAAGCAAGTGGTAGGTATCGCAGCATGGGCATAGCAAAAGAGCGAGCATCTAGCAAAGCAAAGATAGTAGTGATTTCGAGGGTATGATCATCTTGCCTGAGATCCCGCAAGGAAGAAGAACGAGTCCATGAAGAAGACAAACAGAACGTAGACGAACGGGTCCTCACAACGCGACGTTACCGGAACCAACCCAAAGAAGCAAACACCGGAAAGAAGCACACAACATAGTAAACAAACCAACACATGAACATGACATGATATGCGGGATGCGGTATGCGATGCATATGCATGGTTGGACAAGGAATGCATGAACCTGCCCTCAACCTGGAAAACCAAGTGTGCCACTGGAAAGATGAGATGAAATCGCTTGAAAACGATATAAAGAACGCCGGAATAGGAGTTACGGTTTGGAAAAGGCAAGCAATTCAAATATGACTCCGGTCTGCGATTTACAGCAAGTAGCCATCTAAATGCAATGAGATGAACATGCTACAGCACCCAAACATGGCAACAAAATACATGGAAGGGATGCATTCAAGATTCTTAACAAAAGTCTAGCACTGAGCTACGGCCAATTCATCCATTAACAAGTTCAAACAAGCATGGCAAAAATGCATATGGCAAACAGATTTCAGACTTAGTGAAATTAACACTTGTCTGGAATTTCAGACCAGATAGCACTCTTCGGAGCATGAAAACTACATGATACAGGACCTGAACATGGCAAAGTAAAGCATGGCATGGAGCTACTCAAAGAGCTTAACAAAAGTCCCTTAGTGACCGTGAGCCAAAAGGGATCATAAAATACAATTGCAAGCATGTGAACATAGCAAAAACATAATCAGTTTTCAGACTTAGTGAAAACTGACACATGCTGAAAGATAACTCAAGTAGGCATGTTTACGAGCTCGATGCACTCACTACAGAGCAAGTCATTGCAATACAAGCATACATCCATCAAGAAGGCACAAAATGCAAGCTAGACATGGCAAGAACAATAGCATAGCATGCATGGATCAACTACAAGATCACCGGCAAAATTGCAAACAAGTTGACAATCTGCCCAGATTCACAAAGTAGCAAAAGTAGAGCTCGATTGACTCAAGCTAGGGTGCTCCATAATTGCAAACACAGACATGGATGGATAGAGCACTACAATATTAACAAAACATCCTTACTGATCATCCTCAAAATAGGCATGGATCACTAGGAAACAACATGAACATATGGCATCATGAGGTAAACAGATCAAGGACTAAGTGGAATTGCTAAGTCCCTGAAAACAGAATTAGCAAGTGCACCACTTTGCAAGCTTGCACTAGTCACCACACACATCACAAAAATACATGGGTTGCACCACTGGAAAGATGACAAAACCCTTAACAAAACATATGTAGAGCATCAGGGCATATCATGCACACATTAATCATGGCAAAAATGACAAAAGGGTAAATGGAGTAGTAGATCTGACAATTATCCCAGGTAGCCCTCTTATAACAGCATTTCGTGCATCAATATGAACTCAAATGAAAATGATGCAATGGAACGAAATGATGTACTCTCTGAGCTGAACATTTTGATATGCTATATGCCCAAATCGGAGCTACGGATGCAAAGTTACGGTATGAAGAACATGGGCATGTGGATTTGGGAATTTTACCCCGCGGAAAAAGTCAACGTGGGATGAGGTGGTGCGGGATGGCGCGGATCCGGGACGGAGGACATTGCGTTTGGATGGACGAGTGGGTGGATCTGATCCCACTCGGAAGTCCGGCGAGGGGCGGACATTCCGGCGATGACCGGTGACGGGCCCCGGCGAGCACCGGCTAGAGGCGGGCGCCGCGGGGAGGATCGGTGACGGAGGGCGCGGCAGGGGCGCGGAAGGCGGCCGACGAGCCGCTGCCGACTGCGGCGAGCACGAAGGGGCGGCGAGGTGGCCGCGGGCGGCGCCGGCGAGCGCACCGCGGCGGAGCTTGGCGATGGCGGCGGAGGCGCGGTGCGGGGAGGCGGCGTACGGGCAGGCGGCGGCGCGGGATCTGGCCCGGTTCGGCCCCGCGCGGGCCGGATCTGGGCCGGCGGGCTTTGGCGGCGGGGAGGAGAGAGGAGGTCCGGCGGGATGACGTGGCACCGCTGGATTGGCTGGGGCGGCGGCTGGACATGTCCGGGCGCGTGGAATTTTTGTCCGGTGGCGCGAGGTAGGAGAAGCTAGGGTTTGCACCGCGAATTTCGGAGGGTTGCACATATTTATAGGTAGAGGGAGCTAGGAGAGTCCAAATGAGGTGCGGTTTTCGGCCACGCGATCGTGATCGAATGACCGAGAGGATGGAGAGGGTTTAGGTGGGTTTTGGGCCACATTGAAAGGGTGTTGGGCTGCAACACACACGAGGCCTTCTCGGTCCCTCGGTTGACCGTTGGAGTATCAAACGAAGTCCAAATGGTACGAAACTTGATAGGCAGTCTACCGGTAGTAAACCAAGACCGCTTGGCAAGTCTCGGTCCAATCCGTAAATGTTTAATCCCCACACACGAGATGAAGGTAGAAATGACCACCGAAGGAGAACGGAGCGCCAGAATGCAAAACGGGCAACGGGGAAAATGCTCGGATGCATGAGACGAACACGTATGCAAATGAAATGCGCATGATGACATGATATGCAATGCATGACACGCAAACAGTGACAAGGCAACAACAGCGAATAACTGTAGGACACGTGGCACATCGGTCACGGGGCGTTACATGGCACAGGAATGTTGAGTGGAAGCGGTCAACGCGAGCGGGGCGCTCGACTGCTCGTTCCTGAAGCAGGGAACAACCAGGAACTCGATGTGGACGGCGGCAGCGAAGAGCTCATCGGATCCACCTGATCCGGGTGAGGCAGCGGCAGGGGAGGCTGGAAACGGGCAGGACGACGGTGGGGCACCTAGATTTGGCGGCCATGGGGGACCCTGAACATGGCGGGAGAGAGAGAGGTTAGAGGGAGGAGGAGAGGGAGACGGTCAGGGAAGGAGCAGGGCGGCGGGATACTGGCCTGGCCGGCTTGTCCAATGACGGCGCTCACCGGCGACGAGGTAGGAGGAGGAGGCTCGGCCGGTGCGGGGATGCTCCAGATCGAGCGTGAGGATCTCGGGAGCGGCGTACAGGCGACGGTGGTGAGATCCGGGCCTGGGCGGGCCCTGGATGGGCTTCACGGGCCACGGCGGCTAGTGGTGGAGGAGGAGGCGCCAAGTGGCGGTGGGGGAGAGCGTGGCTATGGAAAACGAGGTGGAGGCGGCGGCTGATGATTAGGGGCGTGGAATTTTAGGAGAGGGGTAGGTAGCTGCCCAAAAAATGGAAGGGGAGGTGGTTTATATAGGGCAGGTTCTAGGGTTAGGGGGTTTAGGGGGGTTTCCGGAGCCTCCGATCGCGATCCGACGGCTCCGGACGTGAGGAGGGGTAGGTTGGAGCTTGTGGGCTGTGCAGAAGGCCTCGTGCTGAGAGGAGAGAAGAGTGAGAGAGGCCCGGCGTCTGTTTCCGGAGACCGAAAATGTCTGACGTTAGACCGGCTATACTGCCGCTATAGTTATCCGTTGGGGCGTTAAAAGGACTCCGAAAGCGATGAAACTTGGCAGGCGGCCTACTGACAACATAACAACACCGCATGCCAACTTGCATCCCATTCCGAGAACATTTCCCACCCACTTATAAAATACTATTTCGGACGTGCCGCGGGCGCGTGCAAGTGTGTCTGGGCTCAGAACGGACAACGGAGAGAACAAGGAGACCGGGACGGATGCAAGTTTCGAAAACATGATGATGCAATGCGGATGATGACATGGCAGGATGCAACACGCAAGAGAAATACAAGGCAACAATAGCGAATAACTGGAAGACACCTGGCGCATCGGTCTTGGGGCGTTACAACACTCCACCACTACGAGAGGATCTCGACCCGAGATCTAGGATGGCACCGGAGAAAATAGAATAGGAAGGGGAAAAAGGTAAAACTAAGTTGCTTCTTTGTACAAACGAGTGAAGCCAAAGAACCTTGCGAGGTTGAACAAATTTAAAGAAGGAATACAACGAAGATGAACAAAGTTGAAAACACTCCGTTAGGAAAGAGGAACAAGGAACATTACTAGAACCTTGTAGGTTGAAGGACATAAGAAAAGGGTTGCAATGGACAAGAAGTACATGCAAGCACTCTGGTAGAAACGAGATGTAAGGATCAACTACGACAACACTCCGGTTGGAAAAGGAAGGTAAAGAATATGAGCTTAGCAAAATGAAAGCACTTGGATGAGAGTCCAGTTAGAAGGGGAATGATAGCCATAACACTACGGTTAAAACAAGATAGAGGAGGAATACAAATGATATAATTTGGACAGAACTCTGGCTGTAAATGAAAGGAATTAAACATGATCTTGAAAAAACAAAATGATTGGTCGAAAAGAGCAACATCACAATGCCTCCAGAACAAATGTAAGAATGGAATCAAAAGAATGGAGGAGAAAACAACATCTTCTACCTCAAATGAGCGTGAACAACATCTTTAGGAGAAGGATCGAACGGAGTTGTTGGAAAATCAACAATGAAATGATATACTCCTCGTGGACTTATGAAAACATCTCAAAACTGAGGTGAAATATTTGCCACTAACGGAAACAAAAGATTGGATAGATATGAACAAGGAGATGAGAAACTTATTTCACCGGGAGGAATAAATGAAGAACTAGGGTCATTTATAAGCACCATAAATAGCACAATCCTTAGGGAAAGCTTTAGGTGAAATATAACCCAATATAACTCCAATGAGGAGATTGATTGGTTGAGAAGAGCTCATGCTCGAAGAAATTCATGGTTTTAGCTATCTCATTCCTTACAACTTGTGAATCATGAGACATGAAGGAAATTGTCAAGAATGACATAACACCACTGCAAGAGACAAGATAGAAAGAATTGCGCTTTGGAATGCAAGATGAAGAATGCTTGGAGTCCACAAAACAACACATGTGTTGAACACCATGTTTATTTTAGAGTATAGCTTGGCGGAACTTAACTTTGAGAAAAATCTTGAAGAACAATTGAAGAATGAAAACAATCCTTGACGAACCACCATATAGAGCATCCATGAAGAAATTCTGGATAGGAAATGATAACATAAAAGAATTGAAAGGTTTGAAGCGAGCAAGATTGAAGTCTTGCAATGATCAGATGGAGCTTTGCGATGGTATAAACGAGAAAACTTGGAACTCCGGAAAAGAAAGATGAAACAATTGAAACCGAGAATTGACTCATCGTGAACAAACTCCGGAAGAATGAATCCATCATTAGGATGAATCAAGAATAAGATTTATGTTATGCGTATCCTTCACCAATTTAAATTGATGACAAGCACGGATTTGGCATACTACTTATTCTCGTAGGAAGGATTAAGATAGATATAGAGCGAACTTGAGAAGGTGTTCGACGAACCACCGGAAGGATTGAAACAACGAATGAATTGGTACAATAACAGCGGAAGAGAAATCTTGAACGAACCACCGTAAGAATTGAAAATGAACGTAGCAAAGGCACAATTCACCGGGAAGAATTGGAAAAACGTATGAAGATACTTTATGGAATATAGATACAAGAGAACAAAGATATCATGAGCTGATTAGAGAACACTTGAATGATGCACCGGTAAGATTTGGATAACGAGAGCTGAAAGCTGGAATGAATAATATTTGAAAAGATGGCCTTCGGAGGAAATAAATGGAAACAACTCATGAAATGCTCCGGATGGGTGAAAAGAATTCTCACAAACGAAAACAATTATGAGAGGATGGCATGAAGCTAGAATCACGAGTCTTGAGAGAACGGGTAAGATTGAAGAGAAACTCTTCTTCGGTCTTCAAAACCTGAGAATGACGACGAGAAACACCACCATGAATTGTTGAGAC